>NW_006991189.1:411638-459318 GCF_000164805.1 Carlito syrichta | reverse complement strand
CACAGAGTGAGACTCCAACTCAAAAAAAAAAAAAGGATGGAAGTTCTGACTCCTGCTACAACGTGGATGAACCTGAAGGAGCTTGTGTTAAGTGAAATAAATTAGTTACAAAAAGACTAACACTGTATGATTCTACTTATGTACGGTATCTAGAGTCATCAAAATCTTAGAGACAGACAGTGAAATGGTGGTTGCCGGGGTGGGAGGAGGGGGAACAGGAAATGAGTGTCTTAAGGGTATAGAGTTTCAGTTTTACAAGATGAAAGGAGTCATGGAGATGGATGGTGGTGGCGGATGTGCATGCAACATTATGAATGTAGTTATCGCCACTGAACTGTACACCTAAAAATGGCTAAGTTGGTAAATTTTGTTTTATGCATTTTACCCCAATTTTAAGAAATGGAAGAAAGAGAGGGAGAGCAGTTAAGATAATCCTTTGGATCTGTTCCAATCCTTCTTCCATAAACTGAATTCTCTCATTCTTTTCTCGTCCTTCCTATGTTTTTCCTCCCTTTTATACAGCTATCAGTACTACCCCCTCTGTAGCACAGGTTGTGTACTGCATAACCTCAGAGAGTGCTATTCTAGCCCCAAACTCCAGTGCAGGTGGCCCCTCCTGGAGTTGTGCAGTACACAACCTGTTCAACTGCATAACCTAACCTGTCTGATCTACCTAATCAGAAGGTAATCCCTCACATCCCATTTCCCCCACCCCCAAAAGAACAGCATCAGATGAGAGTAGCAAACAAAACACACGTGTCTGATGTCACCCTTTTATCATTCATTCAGTTTGGAAGATTGTCTATGGTTTGCTTCTTTTGTCTGAGCTGTGACAAGCTCTTGTTGATATTCCTAGTCATTCATTTCACATCAAGGAAAAGTCACGGAGAGAAAGGCAAGAAACGGGCAACCAAATAGGCAAGCTCACAACCCACGCGTGTTGAGAACCACGTAGCCGATGACAGAGGGTCTAGGCAGGATGGTGTGAAGGACTGCTTTAGACTGTGATGAGGGAAGCCTTCCTGAGAGAGGTTACATTTGAGTTGTCAGCTGAATGACAAGAAATCAGCCATGTAAGCATGGGGACTGAGTCCCCCTGGGTCTCCTCATGTCAGGTCTGGCAGGGAAGGGCGAAGCCACCTCATGCCCTTGGCTTCTCTTCATGACTCTCTGCGCTTTCACTCCTCTTCACTCCCTTCACCCGAGAAAAAGGTCCCCAGAGGCCTCCCTTTTGGAGAATGGAGAAGTCCCAGCAGGTGGAGGCTCCCACATCTCCACCCCGACTGGAGCTACTCCTTTGTCCTTGTCCATCCCCTCCGACAGACACAAGCAGAGAGAAGAAGTCATTCAGCTCTCTCTTCTGAGTGGGTGTGTGGGGCGGTCTCCCCTGTTAAGCTGGCTGTCACGTGGATTTGCGAGGGTCACGCCAAAGAGAGGAAGCCTGGCTTACTTGAAGGCTGCCCTAGCAGGGATGGTAGGAAAACCGGGATTGCTAGACCGGGCAGGCAAGGACAGAACTGTCTCCAGTCTCCACAAGAACGGCGGATAGGAGCATGGCGGTTGGAACTGGTGGCAGTGGGTTCAAATCCCGTCTCAGCCTCTCACTGGCTGGGTGACTTTGGGGAAGGTGCTCAACCTCTCTGTGTCTTGGCTTCCTCATTCATAACTAGGGGCAAGAAGTAGTGGTATCTGCCTCTGAGGGTGCTGTGAGGACCCAGAGCTTTCTCACGTGGTGTCAGAGTGGCATTTGCTATGTGAGGGCTCATGTGTTCGCTCTGACCTCATTTTTCAGGAGGATTATCTAACCACTGGAGAGACTTCTTCCATTTGTCAGCAACCTCTTTTCCAACTCGACACGTACATCTTGGTTCATTCACAGGAGGCTTGATCTGGAAGAGACAGAGCTATACACGGGTTGGGGGAGTGTCTGAGTGTGAGTTTTTAGTACGTGGGGAGGAAATGAGGACAGCATGCACAGTATTCTACTCCATGGACATTATACATTTTGTTTATCCATGTTCTCATTGATGGATGACTGGTTTGCTCCCACCTTTTGGCTACTGTGAAAAATGCTGCTGTGAACTCTGTGTGTGTGAGTTCCTGTCTTCTTTTGGGTTGGTCCCCACACAGGAATCCCTGGATGGTATAGTCATTCTATGTTTATTTTTTGAGTAATCATCGTCCTGTTTCCCACAGCAGCTGTACCATTTCATATTCTGTGGGCCTTTCTTTTAAACAGAGGCTGCGTTGTGAATGCCAGAAGTCTCCCCAAGGAAGAGCTTGCTACACGCAACCTGGTTTCCTTCCTTCCCCTTACAATGGCTTAGGGTAGTCATGAAGCTCTCGTTACCCATTGCTACACCAACTGAGGTGGTGTCGTGATCCCCGTTTTACAGGACGCTGAGTTTCTGAGTCTCGGTGGGTGGCTGCTGCCCTTGCCTGCCCTATCACCTCCTTCAGGTTTCTGTGTCTCAGTTTTCCACTGGGACTGCTTGTGCTCCACCCCTGGTGTACGCCCACTCTCAGGGCACGCTGATCCAGGGGGCCCCAACCTGCCCTTGGCTCCTGGGGCAGACTAGACATTCCATTCCCCCTGAACATGATGCTTGGTTCAGTGGAGTTTCATGACTCAAACCTGGCCAACCAGAGCCTACGAGCATATTCTGGAAACGTGCTAAGTTCTTGTGGAAGTAGAGTTAGCTTTCACTTGGGACTGCTAAGCAGAAAGGATGTGAGCCTTCAGCTGCTGACAGTTACTTCTGCCACCCCTTGGGAGAGCCCTAACCAAGCATGAGACCAACTGGAAACATAGAGCCAAGAGGTGAAAAGAAACAGACTCCAAACAATGTCACCTGAGCCCCTAGAGATAACTGGACTTGAAGCTAGTAGATCTGCTCCTGGACTATTCTTTCTTCCTTCCTTCCTTCCTTCCTTCCTTCCTTCCTTCCTTCCTTCCTTCCTTCCTTCCTTCCTTCCTTCCTTCTTTCCTTCCACACCCTCTTGATGTACTCTCCCTCAAAAATATTCATGGACTTTTCAATTACAGGAGCCAATACAATTTCTTCTTAGATTAAGCAATTGAGTTGACATTTTCTCTCTACAGGATTCTTGAAAGGAATCCTGACTAACTTTGGGAGGTTAAGAAACTTGCCCAAGGTGGTGGCTTATGCCTATAATCCCAGCACTTTGGGAGGCCTGAGTGAGAGGATTGCCTGAGCCCAGGGGTTCAAGACCAGCCTGGGAAAACTTGGTGAGACCTCATCTCTACAATAAATAAAAAAATTTAGCGGGGCATGGTGGCACGTACCTGTAGTTCCAGCAACTTGGAAGGCTGAAGTGGAAGGATCACCTGAGCCCAGCAGGTAGAGGCTGTGGTGGCTGTGACTGTGCCACTGCACTCCAGTCTGAGTGACAGAGTGAGACACTGACTCAAAAAACAAACAAACAAACAAACAAACAAACAAACAAACAAAAACTTGCCCAAGATCAGCCAGGAAATTGTGGTGCTAAAAACACAGATCTCTAGAGGAGTTCCTGAGTTAAATCTGGATCCTGGCTGGGCATCAGGACTGACCACTGTGACTCTCCCCAGGAACTCTAGGATCGTATCCTAGGCTGAGAGCTGGATCCTAATGCGTCACGGGAATCAGCACAGTCACAAAGCACAGCACTGGCGAGCCAAATTGGGCCCACCTTCTGTCTTTATACAATCTACAAGCTAAGGATTTTTCTTACTGTTTTAAATGGTTGGAAAAAAAAAGAATACTTTATGGTCTGTGAAAATTATCTGAAATTCAAATTTCAGCACCCATCAATAATGTGTCAGAACACATCTGCCTTCTCCCGCTGACATGTCGTCTATTGCTACATTTGCGCCATAATGGCAGAGGTGAGGTATTGCCAAGGAGGCCATCTAACAGTGACTATCCAGTCCATGGAAGAAAAGTTTGCCAACAGCGGTCCAGTCCTGAACTGCCCTCCTTAGCTTCTGTGGCTCTTCCCAAGCTGTTTCTCCTGGTCTTTCCTGCTTCCCCTTTCTCCAGTCCCTGTCCTGAAAGAAGCAGGACTGCCATGAAATGAGCGCATTCATGGAGCACGCTTGGCTCAGAGCCTCGCACACTGTTAGTGCTCAGGCATCGAAAGGTGCCAGGAAGCACCTGGTTCAGTGGTGAAGCACATAGGTGGAGGCTTGCACCTTGTCTGTTGCTCATTCCTTGTGTGACCTTGAGTTAGTTAATGTTTCACCTCTCTGGCCTCAGTTGCTTCCTATAAAATAGGAATAATACCAGTACCTACCTTATAGGGTCCTTGTGAAGATCACATTAGTCCCTAAATGTTGGGTGTTTGGCACATAGTAGATGCTTAATAAGATCCTAATTGTTGCTGGTGTTCCCATTGGCTGAGTCTCCATGGAGGATCTTGGGATCTGCCCACAGTTGAGTCTAACCTATGTCTAGGTCAAGGTCAAGGCCAAGGCTGTGTGCATGGAGCAGAGAGCTGGCCTCTCCACTCAGCCTTGGGGTAGAGTTGAGATTTCATAAGACCCCTAGCAGGAGGCAGTCAGTAGCTACAATGGGGTCTTGAAAGCAGGAGATCCTGGGCTTGGTCCTCACCAGCAAAGGAGTGTGAGAGTGAGAGAGAGAGAGAGAGAGAAAGAGAGAGAGAGAGAGGGAGAGAAAGAAGGAGGGAGGGAGAGAGAGCAGGAGGGAGGGAGGAAGGGAGGGAGAGAGAGGGAGTGTGTGTGTGTGTGTGTGTGTGTGTGTGTGTGTGTGTGTGTGTGTGTTGTCTGTAGCTGGATGAGACACTCATTTTGGGAAAAAGCAAGAGCAAAGGGTCCAGCTCAGGGTGATTGAAAGCAGCCTCACAATTGGTGGGCAGTTTCCAGGGCTGAGAAGACCACAGAGCCACCAGGGCTGCCTTGGCCTCTGCCTGTGGGTAGGAGCCAGCTGAGCCCTAATTGCATGTTGCCCTGCCCATCCCTGGCCTGGCAACTCCTCTTCTGGTGGCCCAGGGCCCAGGACAGGCAGCCCAGAGGAGCCAGACCCCTGAGCTGGCACAGCAGGCTGGGATGGGGGAAGTGGGCGGAAGAGTGACAGCAGTTGGGTAACAGGGGAAAGGACCTTCCAACTCTCAACTCTAGGCTGTCCTCCCTTCTCCCAGTTCACCTGACCCCAAGGCCTGAAGACTGGGCTGAATAGGCAGGAATGAAGGGTCCTGGGACTTCTGCCCAGGCGTAAGGCTACCCAGGAGCGCCGGAAGTCCTGGGGGAGGGGGGTCCTCTGTGGACCTGCTGCCTCCCCCCAGGTTCCAGCTTTGTCAAGACCTCAGTGATGGGAGACCTGGTTGTCTCCTGTCCTTTACCTGGCCCAGACCTTGTCCCCTCCCCAGCCTCGCAGCTCCCCCGTGAGTATGAGTGTCTACTCCTTCAGCAGGAGAGCAGGACAGGAAGGAGGACCTTCTTGAGCAATGTCAGCACCTGTCCTTCACAGCGGCGCCATCGAGGTGGCAGGGAGAAGTCAGCTACAAAGAACCCAGTCTTGGGTGTTGAGTGGACACACATGCACACACACACACACACACACACACACACACACACACACACACACCACTGATGACATATAAGCTCAGACACACATTGATGGCATATGTGCCCAGACACACACTCCTAGACAAATGTATTCACACTCCCTACCCATACAGAAAAGCACACACCCCTTTGCCATTGCACCCCCAGGCCCACTGGGACACATGTGTTCCTTCTCACATACGCACGTCCTGCTGACCCCACCTGCCCTGACTGTGTCCGAAGCTATCGACTCTACTGCTGAGCTTGTCTGAAAGTCAGAGCAAACTGATGTCAGCCTTCCGGAGTGACTGAGCGGCAGGTCCAGGGGACATCGCCCAGAGACCACCAGAAGGTCAGCATTTCCTTATATACCATCTGGGTGAGGGACCCCATACCAGGAGCCATGACTGAGGGGCCTTTGCTATAAATGTCCAGGCCTGGTTCCCAGCCCAGACTTGGTAAATCAAAATCCCTGTGATGATGGTAACCAGGGCAGGAGGCCTGGGATCTAACGGGCTCTCTGGGGGTTCTGATACTGGATAGATCTCACAGTCTGATCTAGCCCAACTCCCTCACTATCCAAATGCAGGAATCAAGGCCAAGGTAGGGAGAGTGACCTGCCCAAAGCCACACAGCAATTGCCTTTGGGAATCAGAACTAGAGCCCAGGACTCCGCACTCCCTGTTCCCAGGATTCAGGTCTGCAGAGATCCCCACACCCTTCCCCGACCTGCCTGTTGTTCTTATGACTTGCTGCTGGCCAGGAGATCAGCCAGCTCTCACTTTCCACAGTGCCCGGAGGGGCCAGGACCAGCCCGAAGCAGGCAGCACCCTTGGTTACAAGCCGGGGAGACGTCTCCATCCCCCTTTCCCATGTGGAGGGCCCCTGTTTGGGAGGCCCACCTCAGGGAAGGCCAGTGCTGGGTTCCCTGGGATCACAGATGTTTGCCCTGACATGCTGAGCCCCCACCCTACTCCTGGGGGAGGCCGGAAAGGCATGTCCACAGGCTGCCCAAACATCTGGACTGCGCCGAGAGAGCCAAGAGGCACCATGCAGATGTTTTCAAGGCTCAATGCCGGGTGTAAGCAGAGAGCAGACATCTGGGAGGAGGGCTGGTGTTCGTGTTGGAGGGAGAGGGTGGATCTTGTCCAGTGATTCAGGGCAGTGTTGGCACAAAGCTGAGCGTAGGACTTCACTCTCCCACCTGGTTGGCCTCTTGGGTAGGAGTCAGATCCACAGGCAGCAGCCAGGTGGCGTTAAAATAATAGCTACCACTTGTTGAGCATTCACCGTGTGCCCGGTGCTGTCTGCATTTTGCACGTATTGTCTCATTTAATGTTGATCACAACCCTGTGGGGCAATTACTATCAACTGTTCCCATTCTCTAGATGGCGAGGCACAAGGAGCTCATGTCACTGGCCCAGTCTCACCCATCGAACCAGCGGCTGTGACAGACTCAAACAAAAAGACCATGCGGGTCACCACTGCACAGCCCTGACCCATCCCATGAGCAACCCCAGTGGTTTGTGGGGGCCAGTTCCAGCATGCCCTCCTTTCTCCCAACATTATTTGCATATGGGAAAATTGTGCATAGAAATAAATGCGTTTCTGGGAGGTGTCCCTTTTCTGCTTTGGAACTTGGGGAGGGGAGATAGCAGGAAAGCAAGCCAGGCCCTCTCCCCTCAGGCTGGTAGGCAGCTGATGCCAAGTCTCCCAGGGCTTCTTAGACCAGAGACTGCTTCCCGGAGGAAAAGTGAGCTCCCTGCGGCTGAGGCCGGCTGTGGCCAGCAGGGCTATTTATTTTTCTGTTCCTAAGCCTTTAAGTCATCTGTTTACACAGGGAGGAAAAGAAGCTGGACTTGGTGTCCCTGCCTGGTGCCCTCCCTCTCTGCAGCTTGGACCTTGCAGGCTGAACCAGGAGCCCGAGAGACAGTGATGGTAGTGGTCGTGGGGAGATGAGCTCTGGGGCCTGGAACCGCAGAACCACTGAGGGCTCTATATTCAGGGCTCCGGCCGGGATGCTGTCCAGGTCTTGCCACCACTGCCTCCCTCTTTCACTCCCTCCTTTCAAGTCTTCAGGCCTGCTGGACCAGGCATAACAGGAGGGCACTATATGACCTGGAGCCTCACTTTCTGGGTCCCCTCTGTCTTCCCCCGACCTCCCAGGCATCCAGGCTCTCAGCTGTCCCCTTTCCTCGGCCCAGCTTGTTCTCAGGGACAGACAGATCTCAGCCACTCACACCCTGGTGAGAATGTTCACCAGCTCCAGCCCCCACTCTGCCTTCTTTCTGCCCCAGCACCAGGGGACAGGGATGTAGGGATGGCTGAGCAGGAATGGGAGTGGGAGAACTTTCTGGGTTCTGAGGCCCCTGGAACGGCAGGCTCTGCTTCTAAAGGCTGCTCTGGCTCGCTTGTTCCATGAACATGCCACACTCTGGGGCAGAGGTGCAGATACAGGGGAAGATGAGGCTTCCATCTTCCAGGAGGAGAGGGAAGCACGTTGAGTAACCCAGCTCCTCCTCACACATGTGTCTGCGAAACCAGAGAGCAATGCCTGGAGACAGCTGAGGGAGCTTTCTTCGAGGAGGTGACATTGAATGGCTCTACAAGGATGTGTGACTTTCTCAATTGGAGAAAGGGAGTCCCCAAACTAGGAGGCCCCAAAACTTATGGTGCACCTGGGGAAGAGCAGGTTGTGCATGCAGGAGACCACCAGGAGAACAAGGCCAGAAGGGTGGGCAGGGCGAGCACACAAATGGCCTTGAATGTTCCTGAAGAGTTAGAGGCAATTTGGAGCTATTGAGGGTTTGGGATGAGAGCGACAGGATCACAATGCTGATTGAGAAAGAAATCCACAGAGGGGAGACGAGAGTCAGGAAGGCCCCCAGGAGGCCTGAGAGGGAGACTCCGTGAGCCAGGCCCGGGAGGGACAGACCCAGAGCAGACTGGAGAGACATTCCTAGGGCGGGATTCATCTCCTTCCACAGGGGACTTAGGAAAGGAGTGCAGATGGAGAGAGCTGCAGTATCCTTCTTTCCCTGGATGCCACCTGTCCCCATCCAGTTATCCAGGCCATGACAGGGCTCTGCCCCTTGAGGAATTAGGTCCCAACCCCAGTTCGACTGGGCAGTGATGACCTTCTCATTCTGGTCAGCAACTGTGAATTAAACACATACTTTGTATCAGGTCTGGGGTTGTTGGGGGAGGGCAGCTGAGGGGAAGGATGAGGGGCATGGGGAGATGGATCAGGAGCTGGGTGGGATCGTGTCCCTGCCACAGAGAGAGGCAGGCAGCCACAGACCAAACCAGTCATACCAGGGTGAGCAGGGACAGAGGGACTTGGGTTTGGCCGAGATTTGGGCTGGATTGACAAGTGGAGACAAGGCAGAGGCATGCCAGGGAGAAACGGGCTGAGCAATGGCCCATAGGTAGCAAGTTCTAGCCGTGACTGGCACAGGGAGTTTCCACAACCCCATTTCCTCGTGGCATCATCCGCTGGCTTGGGGTGGTCATGAAGAAATGAAGCTAGGCATCTGGGTATCTGGGTTCGGGTCCTCTCTCAGCCATCTGCATCATCTTTTGCCCATGGCCCCTGGGATCTGCCCATCCTGGTTCCCCTTCTCTCTTTCCTTCGTTCTTTTCGCTTCATCTTTCCCATCTCACGTTGGGGCTCGGGGCTCATCCCGGGCCATCTCTACATGAAACATATTTCTTCAGGGACTCCGGAAGGCTGAGCAGAGCGTAGCTAGGATGAGATGAGTGGATGTTCCAGGCAGACAGAACAGCATGGTCAAAGGCCCTGGGTGGGCAGGAGGGACGCCATGAAGACAGGGTGGCTGGGGTGCCTTTGGAGATGGGGAGAGAGCCCCAATCCCCCACAATAAGTCACTTCCGGAACACGCAGCCTCTCTGTCAGGAGAAATGTCAAGAAGAAGCGGTTTCATTTCTAGAGAGGGAAACTGAGGCACTGGATGCCACTGAGAGAAGGTTTCTCTCCTCATGCCTGGGGCCCTCTCTCTTTCTGGGCACTCAGAGGAGGGGATAGATACTGATGGATATCAGGAAGGACTCTTGCCTGAGGGTTGGAGGCCTGGGTCTGCCTGGGCTCTCCCACTGCCTGGCCGTGGGACCTCTGCATGCCCCCACCTCCATCTCAGCTTCTGGCGAGTAAGAAGGTCTGGGTTGCCCTGGAAGTCAGCACCAAGCTTGTGCTCAGTCAAACTGACAGCTTCACACCACACAGCCTCCAGCAGTTCTTCCACTGCTGGAGGGGCCTCCTGTGAGGCTGTCCACACAGCCCTCCTGGCCAAGGCTGGGCTTCGCCATCACCCACACTGGCCCTCCTGCCAGGAGGTCCATAGTATCAAAGGGATTAAAGAGCCATGATGATGGGGGGGGGGAGATGGGAGAGGGATGTGTGGGAGGGAGAGGTCTATCCAACTTTACAACTGCTCTCATCTGCCTGGCGGCGCTGGGAGGAAGAAAACCCCCTTCCTATTTGGCACTCTTTGACCTTTGTCTTGGAGGAGTCAGCCTGGCTTCTGACACTGGAACAGCCACAGGCCAACAAGGGCCTGGCTCTGTCCTCCAAAGCATACTGGGCAATAGGGGTCTCACCTTTCCTGAAAGGATGGGGCCAGGATCCCCTAAGTACTCTGCCCTGGAGACTGTGGCTGGCTTCCAGGGATCCCTGTGGTTCCCTCATGTGACCAGATCACCAGTCAGATCCAGTGTGGCCTGCTCAGGAAGGCCAGGGTCTGTGCAACATTCCTGCTTCATGAAAGTTCTGCAGAGGACACAGAGCTGCCCCAAGTCTGCTGGTCAACGACTCTCTCCCTAGGGCCCCCTGAGGAGCAGAGATGGAGAACACCCCCTGGGATGCCCCGGGAGCAGGAGAGGGAGCTCAAGGAAGTGGGCCAACAGCAACCTTGGACTCCCACCACTTGCTGGGAACGGCCCCACAAGGGACTCCAGACATAGGACTTCCAAGCCTAGATTCAGTTCAGATTCGCCAGGTGACTTTAGACAGTTCACATGCTCTCTCAGTGCCTGAGTTTCTTCTCAGGAAAATTGCAAGAGAAATGCTTGTTTTCCTCTTCCTTCATTCTCCCTCTTCAAAGGGAAGGAGACATGATGGGTGTTCCCAGCTACTCTTTGTTATTATGCAAATGATTGGGTGCTACAAATAGTGGAGGACACACAGATCCATCCAATGCCCAGTGATCTGCCTTTAAGACCGAATACAGACACGAATGCACGCATGCTTGCAGCACACATGTGTGTACACATGGGCAGCTATGCATGCACACACACGTGCCAGTCTACTTTCCCTGCCACTCCTCCAGTTTTGCCAATTCTGTTAGACTTTTCACTACTTGAGGAGAGGCTCCAGGTTGCGAGTCCCTGTGCTAAGTCACAGAGCTGGACACACTGGTGCAGAGGAGATGTACATTCACTGCATTAGCCATGGAAGTGACTGAGTCTGTGGTAATAAACGAAGTAATAAAAGGTTGTAGTTTTGCAGCTCCAGCAATCATCTCATTTTAAAGTCCTAATTTCCCTTTTTTAGACATTGCTACTATCTTCTTCCAGCCTACCCTGGCTAATGTAAGCAGCCCATGCATAACTTTAGAGCTAAGGTCAAGAAGGCATGGAGAGTGAATTAACTCGTCCAGGGTTCCGCCGTTGGTTTTAGGGAGGGGGCATGCTGCCCACGGCCCTGCCCCTTCTCCGTCACAGTTACACACACACACACCTCATTTGAGAGGCCCTGGAGGTGAAATCATTAGGACTCAGCTCTGTGTGTCAGAGACCAAAAGGGGCTGAGACCCGGTGCGGGAAGTGGGACGCTGAGTGAGCAACTGGGCCCTTGCTGGGGTGACAGTGCACTTGACATTTCCCAGGCAGCGAGCCAGAAGAGTGGCTGAGGCCTGAGAGCTAGCCTGGGCCCTGACCCTGGCCTTGGGCAGGCTGGCATGCTCTGGGCTTCCTCCCTGCGGCTAGCCCCTTCCATAGAAGCCAGTCCTGGGAGACAGCTGCTGCCCAGAGATGAGGCCATCCAACCGCCTTCTCATCTCCCATCACAGGTGGGAGGGACAGGTGTGAGACCACAGACCGCTGTGGACTTGTCTCCTGCTGTAGGGAAGACAAAGAAGGACAGAAAGTATACAGCGGCCTGTGGTCCCCCACCTGTCCCCCAGCATAGCAGGGGCAGAGGCCTGGGAGAAGCCTTCTCTCTTCCTTGGTCTCCCACAAAACAGGAGGAGTGCCTTACACTAAGCACCCTTCATTGTCCTCTTGAGTCCCTCCTCCAAGTTTCCTTGATTTGAAAGAGATATTGGGGATGAATATTCCTGATGCAGAGGATGGCTCAGGAAATTCTCTGCCCAGAATTTTCTGCTTTCAAAGATCTGCAGTAGAAAGACTTGACACCAACTAAGCTGTCCACGGCTGTCCCTGGAATTCCACCCTAACACAAAGATCGAGTACTCTGGAGACAAGCACAGGTAGGCCACTGGGTAATGAAGAGTAGTTGGCAAGTCTGTCCTCATGATTTTAACAATGACATAACAACAACAGCTCATTCATACACCACTTACCACTTGCTGGACACTCTTGCTTAACAACTCTCACATGTTAATACGTTTAATCCTTGTAACCCTATGAGGTGGATATTATCATATTATCCCCATTTCATGGATAAAGAAAGCAAGACACAGAGAAGTGAAGTCACACAGCTAGGGGCTGGATACCAGTAGACTGGCTCCATAGTCCCTGCTCTTGAACACTTGTGCAAATCGCCTCTGGACTCAGGTGGTTCAACAGCTCCGC
Organism: Carlito syrichta; assembly: GCF_000164805.1. NCBI lineage: Eukaryota > Metazoa > Chordata > Mammalia > Primates > Tarsiidae > Carlito > Carlito syrichta. The sequence goes on along the minus strand of NW_006991189.1, from coordinate 446,921 downwards.
TATGCACCTGTTGAATCTTTATTTGGCTCCACAAACTCTTCCTGGATGGTACAAAAGCCCATGTCATGTTAGGCACGGTGGCTCACATCTGTAATCCCAGTACTTTGGGAGGCTGAGATGGGAGGATCGCTTGAGGCCAGGCTTTCAAGATCTTGTCTCTACAAAAAAATTATTTCAAAAATTAGCTGAGTGTGGTGGTGTACTCTTGTAGTCCCAGGAGACTGAGGCGAGACGATTGCTAGATCCCAGGAGTTTGAGGCTGCAGTGAGCTATGATTATGCCACTGCACTCTAGCCTGGGTAACAGTGAGACCCTGTCTCTTAAAAAAATAAAAATAAAAAAACCCACGTCAGCCCAGATTCACATGGGCACTCTTTTGTAATGACTCTATATGAGTGGTTCCTTCTAAGCCCTTGTGGCCTCCCTGCGGGGCTCCTCGCCCCTCCCTCAGCTTGCCCCTCTCCTGGGCCCCAGCCCTGCTGTCCTCACTGGAGCCACCGCAGTCAGCCTGTCTCTGTGGGGCTCCTGATTGCTCCCTCCCTGTGGCAAGCCGTCCACTGCATCCTCCCCCTACTCTGTGCCCTCCCCAGACAGCTGAGCCTGTGCAATGTGAGAGGGGAGGGGACTTGCCAGAGGTTTCCGGAAAGCATCCAGAGGTCACTCTGGGCTGGCTCAAGTAGGTCGGGCCCTGACCACTGCTCTGAATAGCCACTGTCCCGCCCTGGGTCCACTCCCTGAGTACCAGAGCAGGCTAATTGGTGGGTGGGGAGCTGGGGAGGGCTGGAGGCTGGTCTGCCGCTGAAGGAGGCCCTGGGGGAGCCAGCATTGAACCCGCAACTCTAAGACATAAAATGCCAGAGAGAAGATGGAATGGAGCGTCCTCTCTCCAGTCTTCCCTTGCCCCATCCAGTCTGTGCACCCAGCTCACTCTCAGCGACTGATCACCACCCACACCAACACCCACCTAACCAGCCTACCTCCTTTACCTCCCATTCCACCACTGACCCTCCCAGCTAATACCTAGTCCACCCAGAGCACATCCCCCCAGCCTGACCCCCAATGCTTATCCCACTCACCTAAAACCACCTCGCCTGCCCCACATCAATACTCCTACCTGATGCTGTCTGGCCTGCACCCACTCACCCGTCAGCAGGCCTACTCGTGTCTAAACCCCAGCCTCCCAACTCACTTGCAGGCCAGCCCACTCAACACCCAGGCACCTCCCCACCACAAGTCCAGCCCGTAACTCTGTGGGGCCCCTGACCGCTCACCTGTGACATCTGCCAACTGACAGCCCACCTATCCAATACCCCACCTGTCCACTCCCCCATTTCATAAATCAGAGACACTTGTTGGTTCTTCCAGGACTGTCCAAAAAGCATCTTAGAAGCTTCAGGTGGACAGAGATGCCTTTTACTCAGGTCAGGGAGGAGAGGAGCAGGTAGTGCAGGGGCGCTGGAGAGGACCTGCCTCTTTGCCCCTTGTGGTCCCTGTCTTGGCCCTCTGGGTGGACATGAGGTGTCTTCCTGCACCTCTTAACCCACTCTACTGCAAAACTCCTTGGAAAGACAGTACGTTTCAAAGCCCAGGAGCCGGCATGAAGGGGTTCCCAGCAGAAAAACCTTGGGAGGCCCCAGAGAGAAGGGAAGAGGAAGGTATCTTCCTCCATATCAGAGAAACCAAGGCAGGGTGGAGCAAGAGGCGAGGATCCTGGTCCCATAGCCCCTGGGTGACCCTGGGCATTGTACTGTGAAAATTCAGGCTTCCAGGTTTACATACTCCTGGTGTGACTTTGGGAGAGGCACTCAGCCTCTGAGTCTCTTGAATAAAGCATGAGAGTTGAACAAGATGACCTGTGACCTCCCCAGTCTTGATCCCATTGCAGTTCTCTGGCTGGAGAGTCTTTGCCAGGAACTCAGCCAGACTTCTTGTCCTCTCCATCCTTGGCATTCCAGGTCCAACAACAAGAGTCCTGTTTCATCTGCTGACCTGTGCCTGGTACCCATGTCACCCTCTGTGACTGAGCAGGAGGAGGAAGAGCAGACCAGGAGGCTCTCATGGGCTAGTAGCTGTCTGGAGCACAATCCTGAGGATTCCAGGCTCAGGGAGAAAGTATCAAGGTCAACAGTGATGTCTGCACAGGTATCTGAATAGTGGAAAGTGTGTGAATGCCAGGGATGTGGAAACCCTGACCAAGGTCCCTGCCAGCCTCTGGGTTTATTTCCCTAGTGTTATTCTTAAACCTGTAGCAAAGTCTTGTCTAAACACATCTTCTCTCAGTTGTGCTGCAGGAAATCAAAGGAGAATGACGAGTCTGCTCCTGGATCAGATGTCAAGTAGGAGACATTATCCCTCAAGGTCAACAGGATGGTGGCAGGTTGATCTTCCCAAGAAGACCACTGGGCAGCAAAGATGCTCTGGAGTGTAGCTCCAGTGTAGCTCCATTGTGGACACTTTATTTTTTTTACATTAAAAAAATCACATTTTCTCTTGATGATGCAAACTCCATGAAGGCAGAGTCTTGTCCCATGTCTACTGCTACCAACTGAAAGGACTGCCAACCCCGGAGGACATAGGTGTGTGATCCTTCATTCACTCCTCCCTTCCAGTCTCATTCACTCACTCTACATGCATTTACTCCATCCATGCACTCATTCATGCAGCAGACATTCAGAGGGTCCCATGTCACCCCCCAATGCCAGAGAGTCTCTGAATCTTTCTCAACAAGGCCAGACAGTCTTGAAATATGACGAAAGGAGCCAACCCTGTAGAGCCAGGACCTATCAGGAATCACTGGGTGGGTGTGGCCACCAAGACTGGTCTTGGTTGGAGTCTCGAGGTGAAGATTTGGCCTGGTGAGCACCTCCTGCATTGTTGCGGCAGGGTCGAGCTATATGTGGGTTAGCAAGTGCAAGTGCTTATGAGGGGTTGGTGTGTGTGTGTGTTTACATGTGTGTGCATTTGTCTGAACATGTACACATAGGGCACAGTCTTCTCCAGCAGCATGGCAGGGGTGGGTGTCCAGCCTGCAGACCCATCCTTAAAGGCAGAAGCAGCATCTGCCTTACTCTTCCCATTCTCATTCCACCAACCACTGTCCTCTCCTCACTCTCCGCTCCCACACCCTCAGCCCACTTCTGTTTTCAGAGACCCTATTTAACATAGTAGCAAGAACTTAAACTGCCTATGTTTGAATCCCAGCTCTGCAAATTCCTGGCCACATGGCCTAGGGCAAGTCGGTTTCCCCATTGGCAATACAGGGGCCTTGGGTTATTCTGGGGACAAGGGAGCCCCGTGCGTGTAAAGCACAGCACTCGGGGCCTGCCTGCTCTTCCTGCCCTGAGTACGCTTGGCCGAAGTGGGAGAAGGGAGAGGGGGAGGACAGACCTGTTTCCCAAAAATATTGACTTCGACCTTGAACCCAAGCAGCTGGTCTGAGCCGGTGGCCTCGTTCTGGGATTGTTTATATAGTTTTCCTTGTAAACACAAAGGATGGAAAACAAACCCCAAAATATTTTAAAAATAAATGAATGAATAAGGAATTGTTTGTGGGTGGCATGAACAGGGCCTGGGGCAGATGGGTCAGCAGGCAAACATTACCCTGGGATTAAATGCTTGAGTGGGCTAACGCCTGACCCCAGGGCTATCTCCAGCCATTCTTGTCACAACACTAAGTGGTCCTCACAGAGGCCTGAATCTTGCAGGACTGTCACTTGGTCACCACCATGAAGAAAGTCAAGGGGCCTCTGCCAGGAATTGGCCCAACTCTGCCCACCTCTCCGGGCTTCAGTTTCTAAGAATCTCTAAGGCGCCTTTCAGCACTGACATCCTATGATTTTCTTCTAGCTCAGAGGTTGGTTATGAGAGCAGTATGACAAGAGCAAAGAATCCCATCAAGAGGTGCTCACTCATACAATTTGGGGGATGGGGCTAGCTCTGCTCCTTGACTACTGGGAAGGATTCTTATTACAAATTCTCAAACTTTAGGATTGTTTGAGCCAGATCTGGGCCTGGATACACCCTGAAATATTTGTTGGTGATCTGTGCAAAGAAGAGAGTCTGGCCCCCTCCTGCTCAGGGGCTGGTGGTGTGTCCCAGGACTGTGCCCCCATCCCCCTTACACACCCAGGAGAATGACCCTGCCTTTCTCCTATCTTTCTGGATGCAGAGTCCAGGACCTGGAGGAGCCACTCTGTGGTCCCTGGTCTTTCTCTGGCCCAGAGTGGAGTCAGTGTGCAATCCCACTACCCACATCTTGAAAGTGGAGGCACAGTGGCTCTCTCTCCCACCAGATTCTTCACTAGCCTGGACCATCTGCAGCCTTGGTTTCAAAGGCATGTTTCAATGGGTGATAGAGACTTTGAGTCTTCACCCCAATATGGAAATACATAGGTGAGGAGAACTTGGGGTTTGACAGGACAGCAGAGGGTGGATAGCTAAGAGACCTGGACTCACCATGTGTCCTTAGACAAGTCCCACTACTCACCTTTGGGTCTCAGCATTCTCATGGTTTTTTACTCTTTCATATATAATGCATAGTTACTGAGCATCTACCCACCTGCACCAGGTGTCATGCCAGGTATCACGGGTGCATGAATGAACAAAGCTCAACCCATGCCCTAGAGGAGGGTGCACTTCGGTATAAGGATAACCTTTCCACTGTACTTGTGTTACTCCTCCCCACACTCACAGCAGACATCACTAATCAATCACAGCACTCATTAACACTGAACCCAGCCATAACCTCAGGATCTCTTTGAATCCAGCACTTCAGTGCTTCCAATTAATGACTACCAGGTGGGGACTATCCCCTTTCTCACAGGGTCACCCAGAGAATAAAACAATGTTGTATATGGGTGCTCCAAAATCAAGTGCAAGTGCAGAGGCTGTTTCTAAACTGTATAAGCAGACAGAACAGCTGATAGGACAGGGAGTGGGAGAGACCTCCCTTCCTCAAATGTCCTTGAGATTTAAGCCTAAGAGCCAGGAGCAGTTTATGTGCAGACACCATGCCTGTCCCTACACACAGCCTGGCATCCATGGTGTATTCCATAAATCCTTGTTGGATAAATGAATGCATCTTTTCACCACTGCCCAGCCATGCAGTCACCTATGGGGCAGGAGGTCATGTTTCCTTACTCCTCCTTTCTGGAATAAGTCAGCCCAGGCCCGAGGACTCCAGGGAGGCTGGGCTCCAACAGATAACTCCTCAGAAGATAGATCCAAGGCCCCCAGTGCAGAGAACTGCAGTCATACCCCTTTCCTAGGTCTCGTTCAAGCATCTTTTTTTCTTGGTTAGAGCCTTCTGGGATCAAGTTGGCCTTAACAAGATGGAGCGTGTCTGTTTGGCACTTTCTGCCTCCCCACTCACGAGCTAGATAAACAGGGGTTCAGGCTGACTGTGGAAGCCTCTGGGGTGTCTGGGACCTGAGGCTGCTCCCAGAATGTGACAACACCTGCACCTTAATGGAGGAAAAGGAGGCTGGGGAGGGAGGCTGCTGGCTAGCCCCCATTGGCTGGACCTCATTGGCTTGCTTGTTTCCAAAGCAGACAGGTGAGGATCGAGGAGGTGGTGTCCCTTGGGGGGAAATGGAGTCTGGGCTTGGCAGGAACTCAGCTCTGTGTGTTTATGAGCTGGAGCCTCACAGGGAAGTCTGGCTTTTTCCCATCCTGTAGCTGGTATGCACCACGAGGCCCAGTGAGGAAACGAGGCCATGCGAGATTGTTACTGCTTCTCTGCCAATGGGAAAACTGGCCCCGAGAGGTTAAGTGGCTCATCTAGGGTCACACAGCCTTTTAAGACAAGCTAGGCATTCAATATTCCTGCCACCTTCAGAGAAGCCTGGGGAGGCCATGAGTCTGAAGTCCACAAAAAGCTGCCCTATAGGAGAAATACAGCACTCTGGACAAGGATCTGGGTTCTGGAATCAGGCTGCCTGGACCTACATCTTGCTCCTACCACCCTCAAGCTGTGGGGCCTTGGATATATGACTAAACGAGAGGAGAGACCCTCCTCCATTAACCCCAAGCTGGGAATAGAGGGGTATCTGTGGGACCCGGGGCTGTGAAGACTGAAGCCTACTTTTGTGCAGAGATCTCTGATGAGAAGGCCTGGGAGGCAGGAAAAGTGAACATTAGGGACTATGACCCTGAGGGCTGCAGTCCTGGAATGACCCTGGAAATAAATGAAGCAGCCACCTTCAAGGGGCCATGGGGGTTGGACAATGAGGCCACTCCCAGAGCCTGTCCCCTAGAGAGAAGGGAGCCCCCAAAACACAAGTCTTGTTGAGCTTTTTCTTCCTTTCCTGAGGAACCCCAGGTCACCTCTGGAAATGATAGTTTTTCTTTGATACCTTAGTCTACTCAGGCTGCTACAACAAAATACCACAGACTGGATAATTTATAAACAACAGATATGTATTGCTCACAGTTCTGGAGGCTGGGCAGTCCAAGTTCAAAGCACTGACAGATTCAGTGTCTGGTGGGGGTTGGCTGTCTACTGCAAAGATGGTGCCTTCCTATTGTGCCCTCACGTGGTGGGAGGGGTGAACAAGCCCCCTTCAGGCCTTTCTTATTCCATTCACGACTCTGAATAGAATGAGGGCTCTGCCCTTATGACCTAGTCACCTCCCACAGGTCCCACTTCTTCATACCACCACCCTGAAGATTAGATTTCCACATATGTGTTTTGGGGGGACACACCCAGACCATAGCAATGCCTAACCTAGAGCAGTGCCCCAAATGGAGAGAACCCCCAAGGAGGTTGGGGTGAGTGAAGCAGCTTGTTATTACTGAACACCAGAGAGGCTGCAGGACATAACAGAAAGAGAAAGAAACTCAGTGGTCAAGGACTTGACCTTGAGTCCTTGCTCTGATGTTTACACGCTCTGTGATTCTGGACATGCCATAGAGTAAGCTGGGACCACTGCAGCAGGGCTGGGGTTGAAAAACAAGAAACACACTGAGAGAAAGCCCTTGAAACATGCATGATGGAGAAAGGATGCAATCATAATAGATAAGGCATATATAAAAGTCAGGGAGAAAAGGACAAATGATACAACAGAGAAGTGGGTCAATGCTTGGATCAGATAGTTTTCAAAAGAAGCAACGCAAATGACCAACACACACACAAGCAGGCTCACCCTCATAAGTCTTCAGATTCCAGAACCCAGACTCTTGTCCAGAGTGCTGTATTTCTCCTACAGGGCAGCCTTTTGTGAACTTTAGACTCACAGCCTCCCCAGGTTTCTCTGAAGGTGGCAGGAATATTGGATGCATAGCTTGTCTTGAAAAGCTTTGTGACCCTAGATGAGCCACTTAACCTCTCGGGGCCAGTTTTCCCATTGGTACAAGAACAATTTTCACCAGATGAGCGAGACTTCAAGCCTAATTATGGTCAATGAAGAGTAGACTAGGGAGGAGGAATAGGGACCCACACACACTTGAGTGGAAGGATACATTGTCACAGCCACTTTCTACAGCACTTCAGCTGTAATCTACTAAACCTGAAAATGAGTAAAACCTGTGACTCAGCAATTACACTTCCAGATACCTACCCTGAAGAAATGCTAGCACATATGTGTGTGATATTCACTGCAATATGAATTGTAAAATTAAAATGAAGACAACTCAATATTCCCAGGAGAGAATAGCTACCCAGAATATGATCTATCCTACAATGGAACACAATACACAAGTTAAAAGATGATCCCTGGCCAGGCACAGTGGCTCACGCCTATAATCCCAGCACTTTGGGAGGTCAAGGTGAGAGGATTGCCTGAGCCCAGGGGTTTGAGACTAGCCTGGAAAACTTGGCGAGACCTCATCTCTACAATAAATCAAGAAAAAATTAGCCAGGCGTGATGGCGCATGCCTGTAATTCCAGCTACTTAGAGAACTGAGGCAGAAGGATCACCTGAGCCCTGCAGGTTGAGGCTGCAGTGGCTGTGAGCATGCCACTGTGCTCCAGCCTGGGTGACAGAGTGAGATTCTTACTAAAAAAAAAAATTTTTTTTTAATAAGATGATTCCTATGTACTTACATGGATAAATCTCAAAATAAATGTTGAGTGGAAAAAAAAATACAGTAGTTCTCACACCGTCATCCGTGGTTTTGCTTTCCGCCCAAAAATAGGTGAGTACAGTACAAGAAGACTTTTTGTTGTTATTGTTTTAGCCAAGGAGTAAGATTTGCTAATGTTCTACCTTAAGAAAATATTTTGAGAGAAAGAGAGTGATGTATTTACATAAATTTCACTACAGAACGTTATTATAATATTTTATTTTTAGTTATTGTTGTTAGTCTCTTACCATGCTCAATTTGTAAATTAAACTTTATCATCGGTATGTATGTATGTATAGGAAAAAACAGTATAGATAGAATTTGGTACTATCTGTGGTTTCAGGCATCCACATTCCCCATGAACTGGGGGAGGACTACTGTATACATAAACAGTATAACCCTGAGTCAGGATTCCTTTGCACTTTAAGTAACCAAACGTCCAACCTACTCTAGCTTAAACAAAGAAGAGTTTATTTTTTCAGTCAGGAATTTAGAAGTAACAATTGCTAAAGTTGGGTTCACTGCTCAATAATGCATCTCAGTGATTCTCTTGGTCTTTTGCTCTTGCTTGTTGCCTCATAGTCATGAAATGTCTACTGCAGCTCCGGACATCACATTTGTATTCAATGCAGAAAGACAAAAAAATGAGTTTTTTCCTCACAGAGCTTTGCCCTTTCTTTGGCAAGGGAAGCCCTCCTCAGTAGAATTTTCCTTATGTCTCCTTAGCAAGAACTGGGTCATCAACAAGCCTTTAGACCATTCTGTATTATAAAAAATCATTAAGAAGCAGTCATGATTCTTTCTCTAGGGATTAGGAGAGGTACTTACGCTGTCTGAAAGCAAGAGATGTCCATCCACTACTTGAATATTGTTTCTGCCAGAATGGAAGAAAGGGATGCCTCTGGCTGTTGGGTGGGCAATGGCCAGAGTCTGCCACAGATAAGATTTACGTGGAAAACACGCCCATGTGTACAACACTGTCTAGGTTTGCACCAAACACATACAGATGATCACGGAAGGGGGTGATAGAGGTGGAGGGGTGGAAGCGAGGAGCGGGCCTGAGTGTGGCATTCAAATGCCTTTGGTCTTCCCTCAAATTCTTTAAAAGGGAAATTATATTGATGCATCACTTGTGTAACTAAAAGTCCATTCAAAAAATCCTATCAGTGATAGAATCTGACATCCTCAATCTGGCCCAATCCCAACCAGCCCAACACTTCAGAATCAAACACCTGGTACTCCAGAAATTTCCACTGGGGAGGGAGGACAGAGAGGAGGGAGGAAGTTGTCTGAGTGATGCTGGGCTCCAGGAAAGCAAGCCAAGCAGATCTCTCAGCAGGGCAGTCCTTGACAGACACTGAGCCAACCCGCAGTATTTCCTTGCGAATTCTCAGGCCTCCCTCTGGAATCCCCCTTTCCATCAGAAACCGCAGTGTCTGATTAAACTGCCTTTCAAATACCCGCAGATACAGCAGCTGTCCTCAAAACCACTTACAAGGTGTTCAGGGGTGCAGGAGGTGGTCGGGACTGATGGGGTGTTGGTTTCCACGGCTCAGGGGAGCTCCCTGGGGCACTCACCCTGACTGGCTCCACTGGGGATGTGGCAGATCTGTGCCAGGCAGAGCGGATGAACAAGCCTCCTCAGGTCTCTCTTAGAAGGACACTAATCCCATTCATGAGGGCTCTGCCTCCTTACCTCCCAAAGGTCTCACTTCTCCATATCACCACCACTCTGAAGATTAGATTTCCACATTCACATTTGGTGGGGACACACTCAATGTGTCCCCACCAATACAAGGACTAACCTAGAGCAGTGTCCCAAAGGGGAGAAACTCCAGCGAAGAGGCGGTGGAGAGCCCACCCTGGGAGGTCGGGCGGGATCATTGCCATGATCTAGTTTGCATGTCCTATTATCCCATTTTACAGATCAAGAAACGGAGGCCCAGGGAAGGGAATTACCCAAGTTCGCACAGCGCAGAGGGTCTCAGACTAGCCCCTGGTCCTCAGGGCAGCACCTCCTGGGAAAGCTGAAAAGGTAATGAGAGAATAACAAGGCGGCAGGGAGGGAAGTGAGTTCCTGGGTACCCACCCCACCAAAGCTCACCTCTGTCTGTTTCCTCCATATGCCCTGCAGTGCCTATCCCAAACTGAAAGTTCCATCAGAAAGATCTGGCATCTAAGAAGACCCTTGGAAATTACCTAGTCCAGTGTGAATTTTCAGGAGTAGATAGATTAAAAACCAGCTTATAGTTAGGGTCAATATTGTTTTTGGGAAATGTATTTATGTATGTTTGCACTGGGTCAGCGGCAAAGGTTTCTTACACTGGATTGCAGCTCAAAAAAAAAAAAATCCACTGATTTGGTCTGTGTGCTTCATTTTACAGATGGGAAAACTGAGGCCCATAAGAGTAAGTCTTGCATAGGGTCACGTGGTTAGCTGGAGACAGAATCGTAGGTGCCTGAGGCTTGGAGTGGCCTCCAGATGTTTCCCTGGTTTGGGGACTCCAGGTCTCTCATAGGTTCCCCCCTTATTGTTGCAGAAGCTCTTTCTGCCTCGTATCCATGTTGGGGATACTTGTTTGCCCAGCCCTGCTCTTGGTGCCCCATAGGTGCTGGTAAACACTCTGTTGTAAACGCCCAGCGAAGAGTGCCTCCTCTCTCCTTATCCCTCTCCACACACTTGCTTTGAAGCAACTCTCTTTCCCTTTCAGTCCTCTCCAAGTGGTTGAGTGTGGCCTGACAGTGGGCTGGTGAAGCCCTTGGGGAACAGCCACCAGGCCTCATGTTTCCCCTAGAAAAGCATCCACCATCTCGTCTTTCTCTCTCAGCGTGGCTATATCAGGACCAGAAAACCCAAGTTTTAATCCTACTGGGCCTCCACCTCGCCCAATGACATCCAACAAGTCACAAGGTCTCTGAGCTTCCATCTCCCTCTCTGTAGAGTAAGTTAATATTCTCCACCCAGAAGCCCTCACTGCAAGGATCAAAGGAAATCAGCTTTGATGTAAGAGTCCATTGTCTTGGACATCAACAGTATGCTCATGACCAGCATCTTTCCTCATCCTGTTCCCTTTCTGTGTAATGGTCCCCGATTTTCCTTTGAGGAACCACTTCTCTCAAATCAGTCCCTAGGTGGGTGTGGCTGACCTCTCATGCCTCTACCCTCCAGACTCATGTATGTGACCCAGGCTTGGCAAATGAGTATGCCTTGCCCTCCTGGCCTCGGGTTAGCTCAGTGATGAGCACAGAGAACAAAGAAGACAGACAAGACTGAGTCCTGGGACCACAGTTGCTGAGCTGGTGGGCGAGCCTGGAGCCCCGGGAGCCATCACTGAAGAGCCAGACACTGGAAAAGAGATCCAGGAGGCGGGAGATGGGAGGCATCTTGTTGACATTGCTTGGGCTTCTCAATCCAGATAGACCCGAGGCAAACCCCACTCCCAGCCTTTCCAGCCTCCCAAAGCCAACAAATTTTCCTTATGATTGAAGCCAGCTTGACTTGAGTTTCTTCCACTGGCAACTGGGAATCCTGACTCTTCCAGAGGCCGACACATATGAAGTGTTAAACAAAAAAAAGTAAAGTATGTTTTCTGCCTTGGGGGGTGTCTTCAGTCCCTCCTGCTCTGCTGGAAGCCTCCCTGCCTTTCCTCCGAGGCATCCTCCATGCTTGGCGTCTCCTTAGACCCCGTTTGTTCACTGGCTGGGGAAGGGCCAGCCTCATCTCTCCCATGAGCCCATGCTGGATAGACTGGACGGAAAGAAGACTGTTAGCTGGCCATTGTTGGTTTAGACACTGATTTCCTGAGTGTAGGGCTCTACCCCACACTGCTCTAACCCTCCTGCCATAGTCAATCCAATCCTCCTCTGGGAAGCCTGCCAGGCTTATAGTCCGCTATGACCATCTCAGCCATGTAGCGTCTACACTCTGCCCTGGAAATTCCTCACATTCATTAAGCTCCAAGTCTGTGCTCTGCTCTGGCACTGCCCTCTCCCCACCCCTTCCTCCCTGACATCCCCTCTTCTCCCTATTTGGGGTCGGTCTCTCCTTGATTCTTGCTTCCTGCCAGGTCCCATCTTGGCAGCTTCTGCTCTGGCTTTTCAAGCTCTGCCAGGGCATTCTGCAAGCCATTTCCCCACCAGTGCAGGTAATAAGGGCCTCATGTCTCTGTTTGGCTGCTGGGACTGTCTGCTGATGGGGACACCCTCTTTCACCACCCTCCACCTCCCGACAAGTGATGGCAGTCAGTCATTATGGTCTTTCACATTGTATTCAGCCACTGACCTCAGTGTGGGTTGTGCTTCGGCCTGGGGCGGTGGTATCCTAAACACTTCCTCTCCTGTGGGACAGGGGAAACTCTCTCAAGTTCCAGTGGGAAATCAGTCATTCAAGGCTGTCCAGAGATAGGCATGGGTCACACTATCACCAGCAGCTTGAGATCCGCGTCCAGCTTGAGATATGGTCGTGCATAGGGTTGCCATATACAATTCAAGCTGCTTGGTTAAAAAACAAATCATTTATTAGTATAAGTATATCCCAAATATCGCCCAGGACATACTTATACTAAAAATGTGTTTGTTGTTCATCTAAAATTCAAATTAACTGGTGTCCTGTTATTTTGCATTAGGTATGACTAAATCCAGCAACCCCACTCATCAGGCTAAAGTTGATGTGACTACAGTGAGTTGCAGAGGGAGGACGTCTCACCCATAAAACCCCAGAACATGTACCTAGGAGCTTCTGTACCTGGAAAACTTCAAAAACAAACAAACAAAAAGACTAGAAGGATGGTGATTCTGGAAAAGAGACTAATGTCTAGTTAGAGATGAATGAGTTTCCAGGATGCTCCCAGTTCTGAGTGGATGACTGTGCTCATGAGTCTGTGTTTTGGGAATATGGTTGGCTGCATTTATGGTGAACTCTGAGGTCCTCCCCAGACCATTTTTCTCCCAGGGGTCAAACTCAGAATTTCATGGCTGTCTGTGAGAGCTGCAGAAAGCAAGTGGAAGAGGCCCTGCATGTCAAAAGGGCCTGAAAGGTGGATGGGGAGGTGGGAGGTTCCCAGCAGAAGTTAGCAGGGAGGAAAATCAACTGTAGAATTAGTGTCTGCATATTGAATCCTAATTTTTCACTGACCTTCATTGTTAAATTGGAGATGGATTCCTCTGGAGGGAAAATTTTGACTCTAAGAAGTAATGAAATGACTTCAAAAAAAAAAAAAAACTAAATTGCATATTTAAAGAGAAAATATTTTCCAATGTAATAATGGTCATGTTCAAAATAAGTTTCCAAGCATAAATGCAAAGTGATTACAAGTGTGTTTTTGTGTTTGGCCCATAGTTTCAAAAAGCCCAGCGACAACTTAATTGAGCAGAACACTAGGCTCATAAACCTCTCTCTTCAACTTCCTACAGCAGCAGACCGTGCCGTGTTTCTTGGCTGTACAGGTTGCATTTCAGGGCACACTGGAAGCTGCCGACTGCATAGGTGTGATCCAAGTTCCTCTAGGTAAAGTCAGGTGAAAGTGTCAGCCTAACCGTCAGCCAGTGAGTCCACAGGTGACACAGGTGAATGGGTAAGAGAGGGGCAGACCACAGACAGAAACGCTAATAGAATGTGTGGCTCCCAAGGAGGAATCAGGATGAAGGGTCCTGGAAGATTCTAGAAGGTAGATCTCTAGGTTTTTGTATTTAGAACCAGTCTCTGGATGAACAAAAGCACCTTTCTGTTCCTTGTGTTTCTACATTGTGGGGCACATTTATAAACCGGAAGAGCAGGAAGCTAGGGCATGTGGAAAAGAGCTTCACAGCACCCAGCAGTCCAGGCTCTCAGAGGAAAAGGGAACTCCTTATAATGTGTCCTCCAGGACGGGGCTATTGCTGGCGGGAGAGGAGGGCAGAGAGAGTGGAGACAGGCAGCTCTGGCTGTGGTTTTGATATTTGCAAGTTTGGACCACCATGTGTTTCTCCATTTCACTCTTGCTCCGTCCCACCTGGCTCTGTCACCCCCATCTTCTCCACATCGCCCTCCTTGGTTTCCACCAGGCCGAGGCGGGGGCATATCCTGGGCTGGGCCATTCCTTGGCTCTGGCCTGTGTGGTGTGTGTGGTGGGTGCACTGGGGGTGGGCTTGTGGCACACGTGTAGGGAAATTGTTCTTCCCAGTTTGGAATGCTGGCCTCCCGTGGGGGCTGCTAAGATTTTTCCAGACACAGTGTACTGTGAAGAGCTGTGGGTCACTGCTTACTGCAAGAGAAGGGTTTGGGTAGAGATGCGGAGGAGGTTTTTAGGTCTTTCTTCTCACTGTGAAGAAAAGGTCAATGGAGCAAATGACACCTCCACTCCCCTGTAAAAAGAGGGTAATAGAAGGATCTGGTTTGTGGCCAAATGCACAACTGAGCACACAGGTCACTAATAATGGGTCAATTCAGAGGAATATGGGAGGGAGGGTGAGGAGACCCTGGGAGTGCTGGGAGATTCTGGAGAAAGGAAGGAGTCTGAGATTCTGGATGAGGAGGAGGGAGAGAACGCTATTTCAGAGAGCAGGAAAAAGAGGTGATTTCAAGGAGGATGGACACCAAGGCTTTAGGAGAAAGGCAGCACTATAGAAAAGGCAGAGAGAAATCCCGGGGATGGCTTGTGTTCCTGGAAGAAGCAAATCTTTCCTGCAGACTCAGGATGCAATAATGCAAGTGAGGTAGGTTCGGCAGAATCCCCATGCCATGGGGCTTAGACCCAATTCTTCATTCTTTCCTTTGCTCATCATACATTTACTAAGCGCTTACTGTGTGCCAGGCTTTGTGATTCCTGCCTTTAGGAAACTCCCAAGCTGGTGGGAGAGAATGACTTGAGGAAAAACTCCCTATAGTCCAAAGCAGGACAGTCTGGATGAACCAGTCATAGTTGAAGGGCTGTTGAGAGAATCCAGGGCAGACCTGTCCATCAGCTGACTTGTGTGCAGTCTTTGGTGAGTGGGAGGGCTGCCCAATCAGTCTGTGGACGCCTTCCAGGCTTGGGTGAGCTAGCCTGGACTCTTACCCCAACTGTGGCCCACCTAAAGATCCAAGGTGGGTTTTCCTGCCCACTCCTGGGGTCCCATCCTAGGCACCAGGACCATTTTGTCCCTTACTCCCCAGGCCTCCCCACCCCAACCTAGTTTTGGTTCACAGTAGTACGTGTATCCTGAGACGTCCTCCATGTATCTCCTCCCTCCCTCTGTGTAATCCCTTGAGTTCTTTCAGGTCCACTTCAAGTTCATCTGAAACAATCATTCCCCCTGAATGCTGATAATGGATGGAACCTTCACACTTGACCACTCTGTATCATTTTGTCATTACTGTCATTTTCATCATCGTTATCATTATCAACCTCATCGTGTGTTTCGGTCTTTAAAACTTAATGACTTTAATTTCAAACAACCCAACGAAGCAGACAAGCAGAGATTGTTGCTTCTAACTACAGGAGAGAAAAACTGAGGCTCAGAGAGCTTAAAGACTTGCTAGCAGTCATACAACTAGAGTGGGAAAGCCAGGGTTTGAACCTGCATCCAAAACCCTTTCTGATATATGATACAGATGGCATGACAGGACAGTAGAGAAAGGATGTTTTCCTTAAAAGGTGCAGGAATAATTGGACATCCACAGGTCAGGAAGGGGAACAAAATGTAATCCCTACCTCACACTGTAAACAAACCTTAAAAACTTAAATATCAACTTTGAATTTTTAAATGAAAATGTAAGTGCATATCTCTGTGGACTTTGGAGAATATAGAAGGATTTATTAAATAAGACCTCAAAAGTGATCATTTTAAAATAAAAAATAGATTAAGTCAAAGACATTCAAACTAAAAATGCTTCTCATTAAAAACAAAAAATAGCCGGGCTCGGTGGCTCAGCCTATAATCCTGTGCTTTGGGAGGCTGAGGTGAGTGGATTACCTGAGCCCACGGGTTCGAGACCTGTTGGGGCAACTTGGCGAGACCTCATCTCTACAATAAATCAAAAAATCAGCCAGGTGTGGTAGCACGCACCTGTAGTTCCAGCTACTTGGAAGGCTGAGGCGGAAGGATCACCAGAGCCCAGCAGGTCGAGGCTGTGGTGGCTGGGAGTGGCCACTGCACTTCAGTCTGGGTGACAGAGTGAAACTCCAACTCAAAAAAAAATACTTAGAACAACTGGATAGCTACATGCAAATAAATAAAGTTGAACCCCGAACTCACACCAAATGTAAAAATTAACTCAATGAATCAAAGACCTGAAAACTAGAACTGTAAACCCTCAGAAAAAAAATAGGTGTAAATTTTTTTGACCTTGAATTAAGCAATGGTTTCCTAGATATGACTCCAAATGCACAAGCAACAAAAGAAACACATAAATTGAACTCTATCAAAATTAAAAACTTTTGTGCTTCAAAGAACACCATCAAGAAAGCAAAAAGACAGCCCACAGAATGAGAGAAATTATTTGCAAATGATACATCTGATAAGGGACTTGTACCTAGACCATAAAATAAACTTTACAACTCAATAAAAAGAAACAGTTAAAAGATCTGAATAGACATTTCTCTGAAAGAGCTATACAAATGTCCAGAAAGCACATGAAAAGATGCTCAAAATCATTAGGCATCAAGAAATGCAAATCAAAATCACAATAAGTTAGCCATTCGCACCCACTAGGATGACTATAATTTTAAAAAGATAAGTATTAGGGAGAACGTGTGGAGAAATTGGAACCCTCTCAGACATTGTTGGTGGGTATGTGAGTTGATGGAACCACTTTGGAAAACAATCTGGCAAATCCTCAAAAGGTGAAATGCGGTCATCATATGATCCAGCAATTCCACTCCCACTGCTGTGCCCAAGGGAAATGAAAACGTATGTCCACACAAAACTATGCATGAATAGGCATAGCATTGTTCATAGCAGTCAAAAAGTGAAAACAACTCAAATACCCATGAAGTGATGAATGAATAAGCAAACGTGATAAATCCACACAATGGAATGTCACTTGGCCACAGACGGGGACGAGCACTGACACCTGCTACAACACAGGTGAACTTTAGGACATCATGCTGTGTGAGAGAAGCCAGTCATGAAAGACCATATATTGTTTGTTTCGATTTATACAAAAGGTCCACAGAGCAGGGCACAGTGGCTCACGCCTGTAATCCCAGTCCTTTGGGAGGCGGAGGCGGGAGGATTGCCTGAGTCCAGGGGTTTGAGACTAGCCTTGGCAACTTGGCAAGACCTCATCTCTACAATAAATAAATAGCCAGGTGTGGTGATACACGCCTACAGTTCCAGCTTCTTGGAAAGCTGAGGCGGAAGGATCACCTGAGCCCAGCAGGTTGTGGCTGCCGTGGCTATGAGTGTGCCATTGCACTCCAACCTGGGTGAGAATGAGACTCTGGCTCAAAAAAGAAAGGTCCACAGTAGGCATATCTATAGAGTCAGAAAGTATACTCGTGGGTGTCAGGACCAGGGAGAGAGGGGAAGTGGGAGTGGGGAGGGAGAATAGAGGATGACCACTAAGGAATAATGAAAATATTCTAAAGCCGATTATGATGATAATTGCATAACTCTATGAATATACTAAACACCATTGAACGGTACACTTTAAGTGAGTGGATTTTATGATATGTGAATATTGTTTTCAAAAGACAACTAAAGAAAATAAAAAGACAAACCACAAGTTAGAGCACCCTTTCCCGTGGGGAAAACATCAGATCCCAGCATAATCTAGTGGGGGTGTATCTTTGAGCAAAACCTTCAGAGGACTTCTAAACCACACCACCAGTGGCAGCCAGGCCTGGCCTTTTCCTCTTGAGCCATTGGCAAGTTGTGTCATGTTAAAAAAAAGTCTAGGGTTCGTGAGATGCCCAGTAATCTTGGACTTGCTTGTCTTTTCCTAGCTAAGGAGAATTATTTCCAGAGGAGTGGAAGACCTTGATCAAATCAGCACAAAATGGGCCACCTTGAGTAGAAGTGAGGTTTCAGCCAAAGGAGGCATTCGACTATGGGCAGAGTAACAACAGTGGCTTCTTGGCATTGGCTTAACCGATGCCTCAGAATTCTTCCCCGGGCTTGGGTCCTAGGACCACAGTGACATGTTGCTTTAAGGCATATCTTGCTGACACTAAAATGATTTCCTCCTCAGCACCTGATAACCCACTCACATCCACATATTCCATCCGACCTAAGAGAAGAATTGAGTCACGTGCTGGGGCCTGGAAGTCAAACGTGGGAATGACAAGGGAGAGTGAACACCTTACCAGGTTTCCCCAGGCATTTCCATGCCTTCCAAAACCTGTGGTAATGTGTGACATTTGTTCCCAGAAGTGGACAGGCCCTGCAAATAACCCACCAGGCTAGCAGCCAGAGACCAGGGCACCAGCTCACATTGTCCCCGGGGCTCAGGAGAGTAAAGATGGCCATCTTCCTTCACAGGGGAAAGACTGGGCAAAAGGTATTTCTGTCCCTCTTCAGGCTCATGCTTTGTGGGTTGTGTCCTCCCTTGCCTCTCTCATCCTGGTTATCCTGAACATAGGCCTGCCCGAAGCCAAAGTCCACATCCTGGCTTGCAGTTCCTGGGCCAGGCTGGCAACTTGGGCATGCTATGACCAGCTCCCCAAACTCTTCCTAAAGGTCTGCATTCTCTCTCTCTCTCTCTCTCTCATCTATCTCTTCTATCCATCCATCCATCCATTCATCCATCCATCCATCCATCCATCCACCCATCCATCCATCCAGCTATCTACCTATCTATCTACCTATCTGATAACGCTGGCACCAGCCAGGGGGAAAAATTCACCAAGACAAAAGAATATAAAGTAAAATCCGAGTATTCATTCTGTTAAATTGAACTTATTTCCTTCTAGACCTTTCACTTAGTATATGCAGACATGTCCAATATCTATCTGTATTTCTACAAATGTTTTCAAAGGTGATGCCACTTTTCCAAAGAGACTTGTTTGCTTGTTTGTTTTCACTGAATGATAACTGCTGCTTTGTGGGATGGTGGAACCCAGGCCTTCCAGAGCCAGACTCAGGCCAGATGGTGAGGGAGAAGGAGCACAGGCCTGGGGAGAAGGAGGCCTGGACCTTATCCCATTCTGTTGCTCATGGGTCTACTTCTTATGTCTGCTCTCAAGACTCATCCGCAGGGTAAGGGGAATGCCCAGTTGATTTCCAGAAGAGCTTCCGGCTTTGGCTTCTCTGATAATAGCCACTATTTATAGAGAGCTTACTGTAAATTAGCCATTTAAATCCCACAAACCTATGAGTAGGTACTGTTACCACTTCCGTTTTGTAACCGGGAAGCTCAGGCACCGCAAATCTGGTGACTTCAAGGTCATCCCATCGGACATGACACAATCAGGACTGAACTTCAAGTCAGTGTGACTCCACGACTGTGCAGGTAGCCTCCACGCCATCTGCTAGACCATCAGAGCCCCTGTCAGTGGCCCTGAAAGGGTACATGCAGGCATGCGGATAGCTGGCTGTACTTGGGCTAGTGAGGTCCTTGGCCCAGGGTCAGCAGCTTGTAGTTTATACTGCAAAACAAGAGAGACACATCCTCCCAGAAAGACCCAGGTGGCCTGTGGAGCCAGTGGACAGCCTGACTGCTTCTGTCCCCTAAACTGGGAGAGGGCAGCAGTGGTGCTTTTAATCCAAACTCACGCCTGAGTCTCCTGGAGTTTCCCAGAGGGGTGTATGGGTCTGGCTGAACCAAGCTGCTCAGCCCCCGGGGAGAGACCTAAACACAACCCTCCTGAGCCTCAGAGGCTGGGGCAGGGTTCATCCCAGGGAGGATTCCGTCTACCCGTGAGATGCCAGGTCAGGATCCAGCTGCCTCTGCTGAAAACTCACCCCTCCCCCAGACAGCCATCCCACACCGATCAGCTCTGCTGAACCCGCACTGTCTTCCCGTACTTAGTGAGTTATTTACACCCCGGCCACTTTGTCATCCAAATCATCTGACTGGCTTCGCCGGGCTGCTTTCCTCCTGGGCTCGTCTGCAGTGACTGGACAGGGAGAGAGGACATGCCTTAGCTCCGGGCACATCCGCAGTGGGGCTGGGAAGCCTCAGCCTGTGCCATGTCCTCTTCCTCCTCCGACATCGCCACCAGCACCCCCGCCTGCCTGCAATTGAACACAGATGCCAGGAAATATCTTGGTTGTACAGCTGAAGTGAAAACACATGGGCAGGGTGAAAACCTTTCTCTGTTACAGCTTCATTACTGTCATCCCCGGAAACTTGCAGGCGTACAGGGAGACCTCGAGCCTGGGGTCTGATGATACGTGTGCAGTAGTGTGTTGTGGTCCAGACCAGACATGGGCGGTACGCACGTGCCCACAGGCTACTGGGACTCGGCCAAGGAGTTCTGATGGCGAGTAAGGAAGCAGGGGAAGGGACAGAAGGTCCTCCACTCCACCGCCCTCTAAGCCCTATTTCTCATCACCTTCCCAAAAATCTCAGGCTCCCAGATCTCAGCTCTGGCCTTGATGCTTACTGGTTGTGTGACGTCTGGCAAGCCACATCCCTTCTCTGAGCCTCATGTGTAAAGTGGTGATAAAATGCCTTCTTCTCTGAGTTGCAGTGTAGCAAACTTCTAGGAGGAGAAAAGTAGTGTGAGGGTATAGGGGTTTATAAAGCAGACCCACAATCCCAAACCCACAATTCCAAAACCCCCAAAGCTCTGACAACCAAAGTTTTTATAACTCACTTGCCAGCAAAATCTGAGCTAAACTGACACGAGACTATTTGTTGCATTTATTTATCACCCTTGGTGTGAGTATTAATATGTTTTGCAGCAAAAATATTACCACATTTGATCATGGGGTGCTGCCCTTGACCTTGGTAGAGGATGGATATGTTTCTATATAGCACGTCTCCAGTCCCAAAAGTTCTGAGGTGCTGAAACACAGCTAATTGCAAGCACTTAAATAGGGAACTGTGAACCTGTTCTTGGAAATGAAGGGGAAATTTATTTGTTTAGGAGAGTTTTTAAAAGTGGGATGTCTAGAATTGGACCAGATTTGAAGCCAGTTTTGAAAGTTCCCTTGCCCTGCTCAGGTGCTAGCTGCAACCGACCCAGGAATAATTAATAGTGCCATTTTATCAAGCACTTATTATGCATCAGGCACTATAGTGATGCTTCATAGATATTATCTGTTAAAGATGCACAGCAGCCCTGTGAGGTGTTTCTATGGTTCATTCTATGGATGAGCAAATGAAGACTCAGGGAGGTAAGTGCCAGCAGCTGAAAAGAGGCAGATTCCAACTTGGTCTGGCTGACTCCAGAGTCAGGCCTCCAGGCCTATTAAAGCAGGAGACTAGGAAGGGGTTCTCTTGGGATGGTGGGACACTCTTCCCTGAATACAGTGGAAGGTTCCTTCTGCTGTTTGTCCCCTTAGGGACTTTGCCTCCAGCTGCTGAAGGACAGTCTTCCCAAGCTCAGACCTATACCTCCTCCTTCCATGTCTGCCCCTTTCTCTCCTCCCACAGGGACCGCCACTCTTCACTGTTCCTTAAACTTACTTCCTTTTTCCTTCTGTGGGGTTATACCAGATGCCCCCTCCTTCTGTCCTGTCCTGTCGGCTGTGATTCTGAGTCACCTCACTCACTAAATGGGCCTCATCACTTCCCCGTGACTCGTTTGGCCAGGTCAAATAAGGTCACGGATGTCAGAGTGCCTGTTAGGTGAGGGGTGCTACGGATCCCTGCAGGGATATGAGGCAGCCACCTTGGGGAGCAACAGGAGACATTTCCCTGGGGACACGCAGGATCTCCCAATAGCTCAGGCTGACCCTGGACCATCGCCTCAGCGAAATCCATCTTCCCTGCTTCCAAAGACTTCCCTCCACTGAGAGCCTCCTGAGCCTGGGTTTGGCTGTGTTTTTTAATTACACAAGGGAATCATGAACACATTCGCATTAGGAAAAAGAATATGCAAGTACACAGAGTGAACAGGGAAAATTCTACTTTACCCCGGCCCCTTCCAACCTCTTCTCTCCCTGGGGTAACTACTGTTTACTGTTGAGTACATATCAATGCGGTCCATTTTCTTGGCGTTTATTTATGCATGTATATCACTGGGATTTGTTTTGGGAGTTTTATATACACACCTCACATCATGTTCTGCCGCTTGCTGTTTTCTGCTCACCATATGTCTTGGAGAACTTCCCTCATCAGTTCATATAAGTCAGCCTCGTTCATTTAACTGCTGCCTCCTAGCTGTCCTGCAGATAGATGCATGAGACGTACAGCCCCTCCCCCCTGGGTGATCCATCGGTCATCATAGTGAACATCTGGGTATGTATGTGTTCCATGTTGGCCACAGGTCAACTGTGGTGATCGTCCCTGTGTGGGTACTGTGTGCCCATGGGTGATTGCTTTCAAGAAGAGAAATAGCTGCGTCTAAGAGTGTGACTTTTTAAAAATTTTTGTTTGCGTTTGCCAAATTGCCCTCCAAAAAAGCTGAATTAATTTAGATCTCACTAACCATGCATCGGAGTCCAGGGCCCAGTCCTACTTGCTGATCGGGTCCAGGGTTTGCTGGCAGGTGGCTCTCAGGCAATGGAGACCCACTGCCCGGGAGGAGTCAACTGGGCTGTGAAAATGAAGGGATCCCTCTGCGACAAGGTTGGGGGTGAATGCTGGATGGGCCTGGAATCATAGAAATGGCCATCAGTACAGGCATTAAGTAGAATAAGTCAAAGAGGGATTTGGAGTCAAACAGCTTTGTATTTGAATCCGGGCCTCCATCATCAGAGTGATCTCCAGCAACTGTAACTTCTGGGAATCTGCTTATTTGAAAAAATGGAGTAACAATGGCTGCATCAGGCACAGAGCTATGGTGAAGCTTAAAGCAAGACGACATTCTCGGAGCTCTTTGTGTACTCTCCACGTACGGTGAATGGGAGTAAGTGGGAACTGGTATTTGTACTATGATCATGATTGTGACAATTGTGAATATGATGATGATTACTACCATCCTGTTTCCAGAAACACAGCCCCCTTTCCTCTGAGCAAGTGTGTGTGTGGGGGGGGTCCTCCCATTCCCTACCTGTGTCAGTCACTCAGCCCTGTGCAGGCCCGGGCACCATAGATGACTGTCTCACAGCACCTGCTGTGTGCAGAGGTCAGCACCCACAGGGGCTAGTGATGGTACCCAGGAGGCAGGACAAGCCGTTCTGCTTTCAGGCTAGAAGGGTAGGCAGGACACAACCAGATAAACACCAGTAAACAGAGGTGGGAAGTCTTGCAAATAGAGGCCTGTGCCCGTGCTGCGTCTCAGAGAGAAACACATCAGAGCCAAGTCACCAGGTGGGAGCAGAGGGAGTGGGGCGGATGCAGAGAGCGGGTGGCTCGAAGGTGGGGGCAGGAGGTGGCAGGAAAGAGTGAAGCCAGATGGCACAGCCTGGAAGGGCAAAGTGAAGGGCGGAAGTGGGGCGGAGTGGGGGTAGGTTAGAAGGTGGCCATGCCACTGGGGAGGAGAAGGGACCTTGGACCAGTTGGCCACCAGAGTCCTCAGTTTAATTCCCTGCTCAGTCTCTTACCAGCTGTTGGCCTTGAGGAAATCTGCTCCTTTTCTGGGCCTTGGTTTGAGCATCTGTAAATTGGGCCCTGCAGGGGATGATTAAAACTAGAGTGCTCTATCTGGAATCCCTTCCAGCCTAAGACTTCCAGAAATTCTTGCTCTGAGCTCTCTCATCTTGAATTTGAGTCACTGTGCCCATCACCCTTATTGCTCCAAAGTGCTGGTACTTAACAGCTTATAAACCATGTTCTCATCTGTTTCCTCATCCATTTCTGCCCCAGTCTTGGATGCTGGGAGTGGAAGTTCCAGTCTCATTTTATAGATGAGGCACCTGGACTCACAGAGATGAAATGACATCCTGGCACCTGGAATTGAGGAGAGGTGGCATCTTGCCCTCCCAGGTACCATCTCAGCAACCACTGAGCTGAGGTTCAAGTTGCAGACTGAACCACTCACTGTTCCCCCACACACCCTGGTTCACACTCTCCATGCCAGGCTCTTTGCCCACATGGTCTTGTCTAATCCTCACAACAGACCTCTGAGACGGGTGTGGCTGTGATGCTCACTGTACAGATGAGAAGATGGGGCTCAGAAAGCCTGAGTTATTACCTGAGTCACCCAGTGCAGTTGCCTTCCCAAGACCCCACGCGCACTCACCTCTCCATTTCTCCAGCCTGGAGAGAAGGATTTCACACCCTCACTAACACCTGAGGGCTCCACTCACCATCTATTTCATTCCAACCCATTCTCAAGGCCCAGGTCCCTTGCCACCTCCTCCGTGAAGCCCTCTCTGGCCATTCCTGCCACTCCCAGACATTCTTTCTCCTGCACTCACTTATGGAACCGTCCTGTCTGGGCTCCCTGGTGATCTTAATCACACTGCACTTGGGAAAAAGAAGATTCTCCTCCTCTGTTGTTGGGGTTTGTCTTTCCAATATGAGTTTACCATTTTCCAAGTAAATACATCTTAATGCAATGGCAAAAAAATGTGTGTTTATTATAA
This sequence comes from Carlito syrichta, assembly GCF_000164805.1. Classification (NCBI taxonomy): domain Eukaryota; kingdom Metazoa; phylum Chordata; class Mammalia; order Primates; family Tarsiidae; genus Carlito; species Carlito syrichta. The sequence continues at coordinate 422,321 of NW_006991189.1, read as the reverse complement.
AAATGAAGACTGCAGAGAAAACTGTTGGGCCAGTGGTTTTACCTTTCTATAATCCACTGCGAAAGGTAGGACCGATTATTCCACAAACATGAAGCACTGTCTTTGCATGGACTCCCCTGAAGCAGACGCAGAGATGAGAACTTGAGTACAAGTAATTCATCTGTGAGGTCTATTTGGAAATCATTTATTGGTAGCTGAGTGGGGACCTGAGATGGGAACGTAAGGCAGCCAATGGTGTGTTTCCAGTGGGCGACCACTACGTACCTGGGGCTCAGTCTGGGAGCCAGTATAGAGCCCGTGCACATGAGGAAGTTTTTCCTTCTATACTCACAACACTTGTAATACTGAATATGCGGGTTCCCCCCCCCCGCGCATCAACCAATTCTTCAAGTTTCTGGATACCAGTTGAGTGTCTTACAATTCAATTATGCCACTGACTGCCTAGAGTTAGTACTGAACCCACGGGTTAAGGGTTCAATCACACAAGAATGTCCCCACTTCAGACACCAATCACAAGAAGGGGGTCCCTGGGTAACCCATACTTCTTTTCCACTTGGGTACAAATCAGGGCTCCTCCTCTGGTTTGATCATTTGCTATGGTGTCTCCCAGAAGCCATCATGGCTTCCAGAAAGTGTTCAGGGACACACGTTTACCTGTTTATTATAAAGGATATGTTCAAGAATGCAGATGAACAGTCAAATGCAGAAGGGCATAGGATGAGTTCTGGAAGAGTCCTGAGCACTGGAGCCTCTGTCCCCATGGAGTTGGGGTATACCACCCTTCTGGCATGTGCATGTGTTCACCAACCTGGAAGCTCTCCAAATACCCATCCTTTAAGGACATTAATGGCGGCCTCATCACATACACATGATACATTAACCAATCTCCAGCCTCTCTCCCTGCCTGGAGGATGGGTGGTGGGATGAAAGCTCTAGGCTTCTAATCACAGCTGTGTTCTTCTGGGGACCAGCCTCCATCTTGAAGTCATCCAGGAGCCCATCAAGAGTGACCTCAGTAGAACAAAAGAAGCTTCTAGTACCCAGGAAATCCCGAGTTTTAGGAGCTCTCTGTTAGGAATTGGAGTCAAAGACCAAAAATATTAGAACAGAAGAGGCTCCTAGCATCCCTTTCACTTAAGAAATTACAAAGGTTTAAGAAATTCTGGCCATAAGATGGACTGAACCCCTATATATACATATATGTGTATGTGTGTGTGTATGTGTGTATATATATACATATATATATATCTTATCATATCACAATATCAAACATGCTTCATAGTTCTTTCTCCCAAGGGGCAAGGGACCTGGAGTGTCAATCTGCCAACTCCATAGTTGAGGTTGAGGACTACTTCCAGGGGGAATTGATTCCCTGGCACTTCCAGGCTGCCACAGGGCCAGGGAAGACTCCAGTGGCCACAGAGAGCCCTCAGGCAAAGAGAAGAGGTGCTGGAAGTCCCAGGAAGCTGTGGGCAGTACACCAGCAGCATCTGCCACAAGTACCTGTGTGTACCAGGCTCACGGAGACAACAGTAGACAAGGTCGACCAGTTGCCCATTCACAGGGGCCTCAGAACCTAATGAGAGAGACAGATATTAATGAAATATGAAACAAATATGTACTGATAGATAGCATTCAAAATGAGCTGAAGGAAGCGTTCAAGGCCCTGGAGTCAGATGTTCAGGGTTGGACTCCCAAGTCTACCATTAGTTTAGAACAAGCTACTCAGCCTCTCTGGGACTTGGTTTTCTCATCTGTAAAATGGGAATGATAACTGTAACAGCATCTTAGGGTTGTTTTAAGTTCATTTAAATAATATAACTGAAGCTCTCAGCACAAGAGGGTCACAGAATGTACTCAGTGGTTGTTGGCTGGTCCTGTGACATTCAGCATTAATGTCATTAGATGATAAAGAGGGGCTTGGCCAAGTCTGGGTTTCCAGCACCTCACATGAGCAGCTCCTCAGGGGGCCCTACTGCTGCAGAGCAAAGGGAGATTGCCGAGACCAGTAGGAGAACGGCTTTGCCATAGCACCCTGGTGGACTTCCATGTACCCACATAGACCCCATGGGCAAAGATTTGGACCAAAATTAATCTAAGACTAGGAGGCGGGCGACTGATAGAAATAATACCAACGAGAGTCACCAGTTACCTAGTACCCTGTGCCAGGACTTAGATGAATCCTTATTCCTTGACCCTCACAGTAACCCTATGAGGCTAAATAAATTGCACAGAGAAGGTAAGTAACTTGCCTAAGATCCCACAGCTCATACATGGCAGAGCATGGGTTTGCACCTAGGCCTGAGCACTGATGGGAGGAGGGTTGAGGGGCATTCACAGGTGGGAGTCTGGCTTGTGATTGTCTGGGCTGATCCTGCCTGGGTCCCCAGTCTGCCTAGTGGGGGCAGGAAGACGTAGGCTGAGTGCCCTTCTGACCCTGCACTAGGCCCTTCCTGTCAGCTCTTAGGAAGGGACCAGGAGCTGGGGCCTGAGTCCACTTGGCCACCAGCCCTGCCCCTTGCGAACCTGGCTGACGCTGGGGACCCACGCTGAGGATGAAGGAGCTGCCCTCCCCTAGCCCCTCCTGCAGGTGGCCCTGTGGCTGTGGTCACCAGTGGTCCCTGGTGATTGGGCTCGCTGCCGGCAGGCAACTCACACAGCTGCTGTGCACAGCAGCCAGGCTCCCCCAGTAGCTCCCCAGGCGGAGAGGACTTTCCAGGACAGCTTGGAGTCATTAGGCACTCTGACTCCCCGCCCGGTTTCAGACCCTGGGGCCTTTTCTGCTGCCGCCTTTCTGTCATCCCCCCAGATAACTGGCAAGCCCCCACAGCCCTGTGGGGAGGGAGATGAGGTGACACTCAGCCCCCCCCTGCCCCCCCCCCAGCCCCTGCCTTGTTTTCCTCTGCTCCCCTGTGGTTTCTGCTCTCACTGTTCAGTTTGAACCACTGCAGCCCTTGGAAGACAATGAAAGGAAAGCCGGATTCCAGTGTTGAGTCTGCTGTGTGACTCTGGGCAGGTCACGTAACCTCTCTGGGCATCTGTCTGCTTTCTTTGTCAGCAGGAACTCCTGGTCCCTCCTCCTTTGTGGAGATGAGGAAAGCGTGTGTGAAAAACATTGACGTGGGAAAACAGATGCTCACAGAAGCTGGAACACATGTAATCTGAGGGGTCAGGCCTTGGGCAGCTCAGAGGACACTGGAGCACAGAACCGAATGGGTGTTCAGGAGCACCCAGTGAACCCACCTCATTTTAAAGAGGGAAACTGAGGCCCAGCCAGTTGGGAGAAAGCTGGGGTTGGAAGTTGGCCCTCTTTCCACTGCTCCACCCTGCCATCTGATGAAAATGATGAGGATCACTTACTTACAGGGCATTGTGTGCCAGACACTGCCCACAGAGCCTTCTGCAGACCATGTCCATTCACTTTTACGAGGTGAGTCTCAGTGGCACCCAGCACTGGCCCCTGGGTGGGCCTGCCATGGTGGGCTGGTGTGCCAGAGTTTGGTTGCTTAAACAGTGGTACTTTCTAGGTCCAGAAAGCTTAAGAGGAAACCTGCTTTGTAGACATAAAAGAAAAAGTTAATCTTCTGGGTCCTTGCTGTCTGGTTGGGTGAGAGACAAGACAGAGAAGCTTTCTGGGCCCAAGGGACACGACTACCCTCTCTGTGGCTGCGATGAGGGGTGGGCACTTCTCCTGAGCTCCCTCCTCAGCTTGTGCTGGGGGTGGGGGTAGGTGTAGCACGGGGTAGCTCTGCGAAGTCTCGGGCCAGTAGCAGGCGTGAACTCTCCCAGAGGAGGGGGCACTGATACCAAATTAGGAGGATGGACCAAGGTGTGTCCCTTACTCAGGTTTGAATTCTGCCTCCACCATTCATAAGCTGTAAAATTCTGGCCTCTGGCACACCAACCCACCATGGCAGGCCCACTCCTGTCTGAGTACCACTGAAACCCACCTCATAAAAGTTAATGGAGCACAGAAGGCTCTGTGGGTAGTGTCTGGCACATAATGCCCTGTAAGGATGTATCATCTCTAAGCCTCAGTTTCCCTAGCTGTGAAACAACTCCTGCTCAACAATCATGTTGTAGGGATTTGAAATAACTCGTGGATGTGTTGGCCACTCAGCGAGCCAAGACTCATGATGGGGCCATTAGAGAAGGGACAGTGAGGGCAGGCTCAGCTCAGCCTGGTGAAGGGAGCTGCGTGGAGGACAGCTGGGGAGGGCAGGGAGCAGGGCTGCTCCAGTTCCCCCAACACCCTCATGGTGGGAGTTGGCCACCGCTCAGACACCTCTTGGCGGGGAGATCCTGGGGGTCCAGGCCCAGCCTCACTCAGCCAGACAGGCGCTGGCAGAGACCCCGCTTCCTCCTCCAAACTGTGTTGTTCTCCCAGCCAAGGGCAGCAAGAGGCGGGCCAGGGAGCTGACAGTGCCGGGGAGGCTTCCTGGCTCCCCCTGCCCTGCCCGGCCCTCCATGTTTGGGTATATCCCTCGGTCTAGTCTCACTGCCAAAGGTTTTGCCGTCTGTGAAGCAGGGATAGAGTTTTGCCGCCGCCCTCACTTTCTCAGCCTCTGGCTGGTGGGATGCTCAGGAAGGGCCTGCAACTCAGGTGGCTCTGTACCTTCTGTCCTTGAGCTAAGCTCCCCTGAGGGAAACAGAACCGGGTCACTCTCCTATTCTTCAGGCATGCTCAGGGGTGGTGGCTGAGGTCTGCAGGAAGACCCGTGTACTGACCGCTCCTGGGTCTTGTCAGCGCGTTCCCCTAGACGCTCCCCTGGGACGAAAGTCAGGAGACCCAGGCCTTGGTCCTGCACCAGTGATCCTCACTCCCTACAGACAGGGCTGCCATCCCTGACTCTTCCCATAGCCAAAGACATCACCACCTTTCCATTTCAGAATTTGTTGTTGGGGAGAAAAAGGGAGAAGAAGAAAGAAAGTGGGAAATCCCAGTTCAACTATTTGGTCAAGTTTCCCTTCTCCCTTTGTTTTCCCCCCTCTCTCCCTTTTCTTTTCTTTTCTCTTTTATTTCCTTTTCTTTTTATTCCCCCAAGAGTAGAAAGAGCCAGGGAATGTAAACAAAAATGCTTTTAGAATGAACCAGGCCATCTTGTTCTGAATCCCCAGGAAGACTGTGTTTCCCTAGGAGCTGGGATCTGAGCAAAGGGACAGGAGGAGCTGCCGGGCTAGTTGGGGTGGGGACTGGGCTGAGTGGGGCTTCTCGGGGGGCCCCTGAAACAGCTGTCTCTTGATGTCCAGATGTGCCACCAGAGGAAAGGTCCAAGAGAGGCCAAAGGGGAGGCAAGGCCATCTGGAGTGCAACAGCACTCGTTGCCAGAGTGAGTCACTGCAAGGGCGCCCTGCAGAGCTGTCATGCTTTTAGATGGGTATCAAAGAGCAGGAACAGCCTTGGTGTCCAGACCCCTGTCCCCCCTCCAGGAAGATCCTTCTGACCTGCAAAGAATTCCCCTCATCTGCACACCAATGCCTGAAGGATCACCCTAATCACTCAGCCCACTGGTGGCTTTGCTTCCTTCTAAAATGCAGCCCTCGGCAAGGGACAAAACCCCAACCATACAGGTCATTTACTCTTTAATATAAATGGGTCATCTGGCCCTTTTCCAAGGACAGATTTGGATAGGAAGAAGAAAAAGAGCATAAGGATGCTGTTTCAAAGTGTCCCTTTCATGGGAGCCCGAGGGTGCATGAGGAGAAAGATCCAGAGAAGTGGAGGGATGGGGGGGAGTTGGAGACAGCATCCTTAGACTTTAGACTGTAGGTGGACCAACACCTTCCTGAGAAAAATCAAGGCTTTGTAAGGTCAAGATAAGCCAGGTTCAGAAAGTGTACTTTCTCATGAAGAACAAATTCTGTGACAGGCAGAGTTAATGTCTATCAAGAACGACTAGGAAGTGCCATCCCAGTGTCCCAGTGGCTGTGAATGTAACCCTCACAGCGCCCCACGTAGCCAGAGGGAACAGACGCGCAAAGAGCCAGTGGGAGCGAGAGGCAGGGCTGGGAAGGGATCTGCAGCTGCCTGTTTCCAGACCCTGTCTTTTCCCACCACACCCTGCAGCCCTGAAGCCAGGTTGTCTGCAGCACAGGTGGGCTGGTGCCAGGACACAGGCCTCTGCAAGGCAGGAAGGTGTAAAGCTTAGGAATGGGAAATGACCTGATCAAGACCTACAGCAAAGCACCCACACTAGGCAGCCACACAGACAGGCCTCTGCCCACATTGCTACAGCAAGCCTGCTCCTGCCTGGGTCACCTATGACCTCCAAATGAATGATTGAACAGATGAACGAATGAATGACTGGACAGATGGGAACTGGGGGTGAGGGAGACTCCATGGCTCACCCAAGGGCACACACCTGGAATTCTCAGGGCAAGCCTCCTCAAGACCAGGCTGTCCCCAGCCTTACCCAGCCTCTGTGCAGCCCTAGACTTTTCTCATCCAAGCATATATTTTGCCATGTTCGAGTTTGAGTTCAGATCCTCTGGAGTGACATGGGGGCCTGGCTTCCTGTCCCCAGCTGCTAGAAAAGCTCATCCACCTCATTTGTGGTGGAGTTGATGCTGTGTTCCCAACTCCAGCCAGTCACACCAAACAGTGGTTGGTCTCTGTGCCCCCTCCCTACCTTGCCTGGTCTATGAAACCACTGGGGGTTCTTGACGTGAAAGGGACCAAGCCAGATTCAGGAGGAAGGCCTTGGACACCCACCAACTTCTCCACGTTGTACCTCTCCTCCCAAGCAGCGTTTTAGTGTTATGCTCCAAGACCTGCAGGATCCAAGGTAGGGTCATTAAGGGGCCATGAGTGAGAAGGGCCTGTTGACCTTTCAAGGGTGCCAAAGTGCTTTCCAGGAAGGAGGTACTGGTGGAAGTATCTTCTCCTCCCACATTTGTGGTTGACCTGTAGTGAGTTGGATGCCCAGAAGCACTTCCTCTTGGGGTGTTTGTGCCTCCCTGCCTCTTGAGTTTCGGCAGCTCAGATGGGCAGTTAAAGTACAGGTTTCCAGCCTGCAGAGAGCAACCCAGCCCGGAACTACTTGTTCCTTCTCCCTAACATGCAATCAGCAAACACTCACTGGGCATCTACTGCATGCCAGGCACTGTGCTGGGCCCAAAAGTTCAGAGATGAGTAAGGCACTAGAATATCCTGGACCAATCTGAGGTTCCAGCCAGGCTGTCAACATGTCATCCCACAGCAGGGACCACTTTCCATTTCTCCTAGCATCATGCACTGGGGTGGGACTGGCCTCAAGGGAGAGGCCAGTACTGAGGTTGATGGGTTAGCTTGTGTTCATGCCCATGGTTGAAGGCATTTCTTTCAAGCATCCTGGATTCTTACTACCTAAAGCCTGGAGACTGTGGAAATGTACACGGGAGTGGGGGAAGAAGGAGGGTCTCAGAAGAAGGGTGGGGTCTCGGAAGGAAGAGACTGATGAGAAGGTTTCTCATCAGATGCACAGCAGAGAGCTTAGGAAGGCAGGCTCTGGATCCAGACAGGCTGGGTTTGAACCCTGGCTCCATATCTACAGGTTGTGTGGCCGTAAACAAGCCAATGAGCCTTGTTAAGCCTCGGTTTCCTTGTCTATAAAATGGGGACACTAAGTACCCCTCATAGAATTACTGTGAGCCTGAACAGAGCTGATATGTGCAAGGGCTTAGAAGAGTGCCTGGCACATATGGAGAACTGGATAAATATAAGATGTTATTATTTTCCTATAAGAATGGAAGAAATAGCCAAGTTTCAAAACCATCAGCAGATATCAGGCACCCTCTAAAGCAGGTACTCCATCATGGTCCTTTGACAGAATGGGAGGCACGCCTGGATATAGAAAGATACTTGCCAAAGTCACATGGGTTACTAATAAAATGCAAAGTCGGTGTCAAGATGCCAGTCTGCTGACTCCCTGACTGGTGCATTTTCCACTCTCTTTTGCCTACCTTTTCTGGTCGAGTGGACTCAGAGGAGCCCCATAAATCCTTGTTCCAGGCCTCCCTTCTTCTCCAGCTCCCGCCACAGTCTCAGAAGCTCCCCCTAAGAGTCTCAGAAACTGGTTCCACTCTGAGCGGAGGAAGTCTGGAGTGTGCAGAGGTGTCTCTCCAGGCCCCGAAGCCAGGAGTGGCATCCACGAGGCACAACGTCAAGGAACAGCAGGCTGACTCCTCGGAGCCCCAGCCCCCGCTTCCCCAACCTCCCTCTCATCCATTCCCATGGCTGTCTGTGCTGGGTTTCCAGGGGACTGTGGGGAGTCAGAAGTTAATGATGATGGGTGAGACAGTCACTGGGCCTCTAGCACCTGAGCACAGCTTCCCTCCCAAGACCAGGCTGCGGAAGTTGGCCCGCAGCCTGGGCTCTGGACTCTGGCTGTGGGTCCCATCACAGGGTATTTGGCACCCGAGGGAGATGTGGGTACAGACAAAACATCCCTGCTTGCATCTGCAGTCTCGTCTCTGGCCGAACTTTCTTCCTGCCTTGCCTTCCTGCTTCTTCTCTCTTGTCGCCACTTCACATTTGTCAAAATCCCAGCACGATGACACAAAACTCACACGTGTGGCCAAGGAGGAAGCAAAGGAAGACATAGTTATCATCAGCCTGGCCTGCAGGAAGTGGGGAGTCAGCTTGCTGTGTGGAGGAGCCACTAGCCCTGAGTGCCAGACAAAGCCCTGCCAGAGTCTCGGTGTGATCAAGTCATAGCTCTAACCTGGGACTATTTCTCCATTCACCATTCCTTTGGCAACTCTTCCAGGCCTGATGTTCTAGTATTTTATGATCCCTGCCAGGATGGCTCAACTGACAACCAGTACTAAGCACTGGTTGTGCTGTGCGCCTACAAAGTGCTTTTTCCTGGTCTTCTGGCAGGATGGGTGTATCAGTTAGCTAGTGCCATGATAATGTTGTGTAGCAAATAACCCAAGGCTCAGTGGCTTCCCACAACACTCATTTATTCTCAAGGAGCATGGCTGTGGTTCAGCTGATCCAGGCTGGGCTTGACTCGGCCTCTTTCTCAGGCAGCTTCTCCTTGCAGGTCTGTGGGTCTGCTAGGGATGCTCTGCTCCCAGAGGTGCTGTGTCTGTCCTCCTCCCAGGACAAGGGAGTAGCTGGGACATGTTCCTCTCATGGCAGTGACACATAGGAAGCCTCTAAAGGAAGTAGTGCTTCTGCTGAGTCAAGAGACAGAGACACAGGCTCCATCATGATGAGGCCATGGGAAGGCGTGCCAAGAGGAGTAAGGAATCAGAGTCAGTATTCAATCTACCCTACAATAGTGATCTGGCTTCCTTTACCAATAAGTTAAACTGTTTTTTCCTTCTCTTTTTGTTGTGCTAGAAGGGATGGAATACAAACGTGTCCACTTCCTCATTTGAGGATTTGAGATTAGAGTAGTGACCGGGCTTGGTGACTCAGCCTGTAATCCCATGCTTTGGGAGGCCAAAGTGAGTATATTGCCTGAGCCTACGGGTTCGAGATCCACCCGGGCAACTTGGCGAGACCTCATCTCTACAATAAATCAAAAAATTAGCCGGGCGTGGTAGTGCGTGTCTGTAGTTCCAACTACTTGGAAGGCTGAGGCGGAAGGATCGCCGGAGCCCAGCAAATCGAGACTGCGGTGGCCAAAAGCGTGCCACTGTACTCTAGTCTGGGCGACAGAGTGAGACTCCCACTCAAAAAAACCCCCCAAAAATGAGATTAGAGTAGAAAACCCTACCTGTTATCAAGCCAAGGAAGTGAGTTTTTCAATTTCTGGGAGACTGAATGTGTATCAGGAGAGAGAATCTAAAAAGAATGGGGTTTAAGACCCAGAGTGGGTGAAGGAAGGATTCTTCCAGTGTCTAAGATCAGAGGTTGGGGTCCGAGTATGGGAAGGTTGTCCAGGAAGAGTCAAGTGAGCCAGCTTGGCAAGAGACTTCGTTGAGGAATGGTGTTTGGGGTCCAGGAGCAACATGGCCTGACAACCCAAGGGCAAGAAATTCCTATCACTCTGGCACAGGCCAACACGAGTTGACCCATGACTTCCTTTAAGCCCCTTGTGAACTGATCACCAGTCCAGAGAGAAATGCCCCCCGCCCAGATCACTGGACTGACTTTGCTGAGACTCTGTCTAATGACCATGTATGCAAATCCCATCACCCAACTCAGGTTACCCATGAGCAGATCTGCCCATCACCAGTGGGGTCTAGGATAAGAGTACAAATTCTGCCCCATATACCATATGCTGGAAGTTCTCTTTTCACCGTCTAATTCCAGCTGGGAAACATCTAGCCACAAGGTGCTTCCCAGTCCCCATCCACAGGAGCAGATGAAGAAGGTAGAGCCCTTGCCCACTCAGTCTTCCATCCAGCTGAGAAACCTAGCCTACTACATTCAGGAAGTATTAAAAAGCCACATCCGAAAAAAAAAAAAATCTCAGGAGAGCAATAGAAGACCTTCCACAAGGCATAAGTGATAACCAGGGTACCGGAGAACCAGCATTGACAGAAGCATCCAGAACATTAGAAGATGGAGAAATGACTGTTCACGGAACTAGTTCAGGCCAATCCACCCTTCAGTTATTCAATACCTCATACAGGCCAGCCTCTGTAACAGGCACCTGGAGACAGTGTTGAATGAGATGTGGTTTCTACTCTTTTTTTTTTTTTTGAGTTGGAATCTCACTCTGTCACCCAGACTGGAGTGCAGTGGCC
>NW_006991189.1:386947-411567 GCF_000164805.1 Carlito syrichta | reverse complement strand
GCTACCACGCCCAGCTGATTTTCTGATTTATTGTAGAGATGAGGTCTCGCTGCCCAGGCGTGTCTCGAACCCACGGGCTCAAGCAATCCACTCACCTCAGCCTCCCAAAGGCGCGGGATTACAGGCTGAGCCACTGAGCCCAGCTGGTTTCTACTCTAAAGGTACTCAGAATTTTTTTTTTTGAGTTGGAGTCTCACTCTGTCACCCAGACACCCAGACTGGAGTGCAGTGGCATGCTCCCGGTCAGTGCAGCCTTGATCTGCTGGACTCCAGTGATCCTTCCGCCTCAGCCTTCCAAGTAGCCGGAACTACAGGCGTGTGCTACCATGCCCGGCTAGTTTTTGATTTATTGTAGAGAGGAGGTCTCGCCAAGTTGCCCGGGTAGATCTCGAACCCGCAGGCTCAGGCAATCCACTTGCCTCGGCCTCCCAAATGCTGGGATTACAGGCTGAGCCACCGCCCAGCCAGTACTCACAATCTTAAAAGAGAGATTTGGGGAGGCTTCATGGGAGGGAAGCAATATCATCTACATTTGAAAAAAATGGAAAATATTAGGGTAGACAGAGGGGAAGGTGGATGTTTTCCAGACAGAAGACAGCCATCCCTGAAAGGAGGGAGAGAGGGACTTCCTTCCACAGGAAATTTGGCTCGAAGAGTTCCATAGGAAAGGGTAATGGGTAGTTAACAAAAGTGACCTCTCATGGTGGATTTTTATAAGTATGGCACTGGAGAAGGAGGACCTGTCAGATACTGACTACGTCGCACCCATTCACAGTCTCCCTGCGTGATGGCTCCTGTCCATGCTGATGTTCATGGCCTAGACAAGTTTTTCGGCAGCTTCTCAGGCTCTTTCTACATTTTTTCTTCCAAAAGGCACGATTCCTGCTTCTGGAAATCTAATACCCCTTCTGAGAGAAGCACTATGGAAACCTCACCATAAATACACCCCCTTCCCTGATTGTATTAATTAAAAGGAAGGACTGGTGGAAAAATAATTTTAAGGAAACACCATTTTTATTATTTTTAAGTTAATCTACTTACTCGAGTGAACTAACCACTAAGCAGTCTACAGCGATGGTCTGCAGGGGACCCGCTGTAAAGAGATTTATTTGAGGACTCATTGAGTCATGAAATATTTATTGAGCAGCCACCACTGGTGGGAGGCTGGGACACAAGGCTAAGTCAGTCCCAATGTCTGCCCTCAAGGAGCTCAGTCTGGAGGGGGAGACAGACACACAGCCATGATTATAAAACACAGTGTTGGTTGTAGCAAGAGTGAGGTGTATGGAGTATTATTGGAGCCAGAAGAGGGTAACTGACAAAGTGGGAGGGTGGGGTCATCCAGAAAGGCTTTCAGGAGGCAGAAAATGGGGAACTTATCCTCTTGGAGGATTTATAGATACTTTCAGGAGAAAAGCTGAGGGGTAGGAACCGTCTGGGAGGTGTCTTGTGCAACAGTCAAAATATGCACAAAGGCCCCAAGGGGAGAAGAAGCAAGGTGAATAGAGAAAACACCCCCAAACCGGTGTTGCTGGGATGTGAAGATGTGAAGTGGCAAGAGTTGGAGATGGAGCATCAGCAGAGGCCAAACACTGGAAGCCTGTGAGCCTTGGGAAGGGTTTGGACCTCATCACGTAAACAATGGGGTGACATTGAAAGATTCTAAGCAGGGACAATACATATAAACATGTGTTTCAGAAAGAGCACTGTTGCAGAAGCAGCGTGGATGGCACATCAGAAGCCAGGGGACCACCTGGGAGCAGACTAGGAGAGAGCTGTCTGGAGCCTGTCCTAGGGTCGTGGCAGGAGGAATGGACAGAAGGGGATAGATATGAACAAATTTAGGGTGCAAAAATAGTAGGATCTGGTGGTTTATGGATGCAAGGAATAGAGGGAAAAGAAGAATTATAGAATGACAGCCAGACTTACAGCCGGGACAAGTGGAAGGTGCTGCCCCTGACTGAGATGAAGATTCTGAAAGAAGGCAGTTTAGATGGGGGAAAAAATAAAATCAATCATGGATGTTGAGTTTGAGGAACTTGTGGGTGGGACTTCCAGTGGAGATGACCAGCAGGCAGGTGGGTATCTGAGCTTTCCTATATGGAGGAAGATGTAACCTGGTGGAAGATGTAACCTGGTGATAAGATTTCAGAGGCATGAGTTTTAGAAACCATAGAAGGAATGGGATCACCTTTGTGTTCATCAGGATGATTTAGGAACAGAACACACTTAAAAGTGACTCAAATAATGAGGGCATTTATCTATTTAATTTAATACATTTGGAAGTAGGTCCTGGGCTTCTTCATCATCTCAATATGCAATCGAGGACCCAGATCTTCATATATGTCAGTTCTACTGCCTCAGTTGATCCACAGGTGTATGCCCTGCAATAATGCTGAAGGCAGATGAGATCCCCAAAGGACTTGTAGCCTCAGGGGAGAAGGTTGGAAAATAATTTGCTCATAGAAAGGGATAGGCTCAGAAAAGAACTGGCTGGCTATCAAAGAGAAATGAAAGGGAGAAATGAAAGGAAATTAAATGTCCACTAATTAGAGCTTGTAGGGTTCAGGGGCAGCTGCTTTTGAACCCTAAATGGTAAAAGGTAAAATTGAGAAATACTTTTAGTAAGAAAGTCTAATTAGAACTTATACTGTGTGGACTGTGAACTATGATGGAATAACAGTTACTGGACTAGCCTTCACCCATCCTAAAAAAGTAGAAAACTGGATAAAATATATGAAACATCTGTTTCCAGACATTGGATAACCAACATCATGAGACTGAGTTCCCTGAGAAAAAGAAAACAAATAATAAACTCTATGTTCAACCTGATTTTCTTTCTGCCTAGAGGCATTTAGCAGACCATGGTTCCAGGAGGGGGAACCCAAGTAGAGCACAGAAGTCTCACTGTTTTGAGGAAACAGCAATCACAATTCAGAGAACTGTGCAGTAAAGTTACCCGGGCAGAATACTGAAGAGAAGGGCGCTATGCAGAGAAGGAGGGCTGCGTAGGAGTCATTTTGAGTCTTTGAAATCCTCAGAAACTCTGAGTCCTCAGAAACTGCATAGGAGTTATTTTGAGTCTTTTCCTAAATACAAAGTATACGTGTGTAGGATGAGACTCCATGAGGCTGGACAAAGAACAAATATTGAAAAGCAAATACGTACTGGGGAGGTGTAAGTTGAACAATGTTCTGTGCCCAGATTTGGGAGATGTTCAAGTTTAGACCAACCAGAGTGAAGAGAGCTCACTGAGAACCTAGAGTATGTATTAAAAAACTCAGAAAGGCCACGCCTTAGGAAGTAGAGCTAAACTAGTAAGCCCTAGAGGGAAGGCTATTCTAGACTCACACTTAAAAAGGTTTAAAGACAAGCCTTAAAAGAATCAAGCTGATCTCCAAGTACATTGTTGGAATAAAACTCAACACTCTTTAAAGAAAGATAACAAAATTCTGCACTCAACGACATAATATTCAAAGTGTCAGCCTTCCAATCAACAATTAATAGATATGGGAAGCAAAAAAATGATACCCATAACCAAGAGAAAAAACAGGAAATAGAAATAGACTCCAAAAAATAGATGTGATGGAATTAGCAGATAATTTAAAAATACTATTACAGATAGATTCATATTTAAAGAAAAATATGACTATAATGAGGGGAAAATGGAATTTAGAAAAAAATAGAACCTTCTAGAACAGAAAAATACAGTATATGAAATGAAAATTCCTCTAGATAGACTAAATAGCAAATTAAACATGGCAGGAAAAAAAGATCATTGAACTTGAAAATACACAAACTGAAACAAAGAAATAACCAAACAAATCTGAGGAAAACAATAACAGAATTCCAGTGACTTGTTGGAAAATAATCATACATACACATGATTAGAATTCTACAAAAAATGTGTATGAGGGGTGGCAGGAAAGATATTTGAAAAAATAATGGCCAAACATTTTCCAAATTTGAGGAAAAATATAAACTCTTAGATCCAAGAGACTTAATGAATTTCAGTCAGGATAAACACGGAGAAAATCACACCAAGGCACATCACAATCAAATTGCTTTAAAAAAATGATTAAAAAAAACATTAAATGAAGACAACAGAAAAATCTTAGTGGCAAGGATCAAATTGATGGTATGACTATTATTATATCCATTGATGGAAACTTTTTATTGTATTGCATTGACTTATATCATATTTTATTTTTTTGAAGATGGGGCCTTACTCTTTGCCCAGGCTGGGGTACAATGGCATGATCATAGCTCATGTCTGCAGCCTCAACCTGCTGGGCTCAAGCAATCCTCCCCTCCCAACCTTCTGGGTAGCTGGGACTACAGGTTTGAGCTGTGGAGCCTGGCCATTTTTGAGAACTTTGAATGGAATAAGAGATGCATATTTTCAATTAGACATGTGACTCAGGAGAAGATACTGTAGGAAATGTTCTCACACCAAAGTCTGGTAGGTTCTACTTAACTTACAACAAATTACGCTAAGACTTAGTGGATAAAGGAAGTAGGAGGATCAATGTGGACAAGAGAGAAATTCAGAAAATGTAAAATGTGTATCTAAAATAAAAACCACGAATGAAGCTATTGGTATGTGGAGCTGTCTAGAATCAAATAGATAAGAAGACCTATGCTTTTGAGTTATATTGCCAAAATAAAAAATCATAATAATAACAAGCCTGAACACGAAAGTCCTTTGTTTTAGGTTTGACTCTTAGGTTTGCAAAATTCTGCAGACAGAAAACAGTTTGAGAAAAGCCCCTAAGGAGGGCATATACTTTGGGTAACCAAGGAGGATGATGGGGAAAAATGTACTTCCCAGAGTGGCAATGCTGTAGCTCCAAGAATCATGCTTTGTGTGATAACATTTAAAAGCTGGACAGCAAAAGGAAAGTCTCTCACTAATTTTCCTCTTTATCAAAGAGAGAATCCTTTCTCAGAACATGCAATAGGACACCCTTCAGATCTCATTGGCCAAGACTGGATCTTGTGCTAATTTTCTAGCTGCAAGGGAGCTGGTAAAGTAGGTATCTGAAATTTTCAGCCTCGATTATGGGAGGTGGATTTTTCTAGCAAGAAAGAATGGGGATGAAGTTGAGTGACTATTGGATGGGCAACGCGTAGTATCTGCCCCGCCCCAGGAATGCCAAGAGTGAGAAGTGAGGTGCTCCAGGGTGGAATCCTGGGGAACGCCAACATTTCATAGAGCTTCATGTATATGGTCAAGGAAAGTCTTACTAGTTTCTAGCAACAAGTTGCCCCAAAACTTAGTAGTTTAAAGTCACAAACATCTCTTTTCTCACAATTTCTGAGAATCAGGTTTCTGAGAACAGCTTAGCTGGATGGTCCTGACTCTGAGTCTTTCAGGAAGCTGCATTTGGGGAGACTCCACTTCCAAGGAGGCTCACTTATATAGCGATTGGTTGGGGTCCTTAGTTCCTCACTGCCTATTGACTGGGAGACTCAGTTGCTTACCAAGAGAGTCTCTCCACTTGAGGACCTGGGGTCCTCAAGATATGGCAGCTGGCTTCTCTCAGAGTAAGTGATCCACAAGACAGAATGTCCAAGAAAGAAAGACCAAGAGGAAAATTATTCCTTTTTTTTTCAGTCAGGATCTCACTTTGTCAGCCAGGAGGCTAGAGTTCAGTTTCACGATCACAGTTCACTGCAGCCTTGACTCCTGGGCTCCTGAGTTAGCTGGGACTACAGGTGTGCACTACCATACCTGGCTAACTTTTTTATGTTTTGTAGAGACAAGGTCTCACTATGTTGCCTAGGCTGGTTACAGACTCCTAGGCTCAATCAGTCCTCCTGCCTTAGCCTCCCAAAATATTGGGATTATAGGCATAAGCCACCCACACCTGGTCATGCATTGTATTTTATAACCTAATCTTGGAAGTGACATATCATTACCTCAGCTATATTCTGTTGGTCATATTGTCCAACCTTGGTATAATGTGAGCATCTTTGGGGCCATCTTGGATACTGGTTACCACAGAGGTCTTGAAGGAGACAGCGAAGAAGACAGCAAGAGACACGAGGTGAGTCTAAAGAGCCTGATAACACAGGGGGTCAAAGAAGAGATTTCTAGAAGAGAAGCATTCAATAATTTCCAATACATCTATGAGGCACCAGTAGCTAAGTATTGAGAAACAGTATTTGAACGTGCCCAGGAGGCTTAAACATGGATTTTCTTCCACCTCTGCCACCCTGAGACAGCAAGATCAACTCTTCCCCTTCTTCCTCTTCCTCAGCATACTCAACTTAAAGACGATGAGGATGAAGACCTTGATAATGATCCAATTCCACTTAATGAATAGTAAATATATATTCTCTTCCTTGTGATTTTCTAAATAACATTTTCTCTAGCTTTATTGTAAGAATATAGTGTTAATACATATACAAAATACATGTTAATCAACTGTGTTTATGTTATAGGTAAGACTCGGTTAACAGGAGATTGCTAGTAGTTAAATTTGGGGGGAGTCAAATGTTATATGCAGACATTTGTCTGTGTCAGAGGTCAGCACTCCTAACCCCTGCCTAGTTCCAGGGTCAACTGAACTTTCTAGAAGAGGGTTGGATGGGAAGGAAAGAAGGGATAGGGCAGATACAAGAGGAAGACAGAGGAAGATTTTAGTTTTTGGATGTCAGAGCCTGAGTATATTTTTAGGTAGAGGAGAAGCAGCCAGTGGACTGGGAGAGGTGGAGATCCAGGAGGGGGAAGGATGACTGATGAGGCCGCCTTTTGAAGGAGGCAGGAGAACTGGAGGTCAAGGACACAGGTGGGCTGGTTGGCTTTGAACAGAGAGACAGCTCATCCCCTTGAGGCTGTAGTGAAGGAGGCGGGATGAGTTTGGCTGGGGCAAGACCTGAGGGCCAGGATGCCTGGGAATTGAGAACTCCTACCTGATGGCCTCAATTTTCCTGGAAGGAGGAGGAGGTAAGGTTGCTGTGAGCTGAGAGTGAACAATGATGTCAATTACCATGGCGATTACTTACATATGAAGGAGGGCTCGAAAACAGTCTGTTCTCAGAAGCAGGGCAAACCCTTCCCTTGTGATCTCATGTATACTTTCTATCTCTCAGCAAACTCATTTTTCATAGTTGGTGATGTCTTCAGACAGCACCTGTCTGAGTTACCACAAGGTATAGGTTAGTAGAATTGAAATGAATGAGGTGGACGATACCAGAACTCTGTGGGTGTGAAGAATCATGATAGCTCAGCAAGGCAGGGGCCCTCTGAGTTTCCATCAGACATTCCCTCTGAGGGTCTGTCTCACCACCAAGGGGTCATCCCTGCTCTGCTTCATCATCCCACAGACAGGGACTCATTACCTGTAAGGAAGTCTTTCCATTTTCAACATTTTCAAACCCTTAAGTCTTTTCTTCAGTAGGGCTAAACTCTGACACCCTGTGTCCCTCTGGTCCTACAGCCAAGTCTCACAACAAGTCTTTTTACCTGATAGCCCCTCCAAGATGTTAGTTTCTCCTCTGGAATAAATGTTATATTTCTTCCACTCTCCTTCATATCACAGGGTTTCCTGACCCCTCCCCAGAGCCACCTTCTTCCCCTGAGTTTCTCCAAGGCATTGATAGTCCTTAAGATCCAACCATGAGTGACTCACCTTCCTTCTTCTGAGCTCACCAAAGTCTTGGAGGGTACCCGGTAATTTACAACCACCCAATGTTTGTGGGTAATTGATGGAAACTTCTCACTCCTTTCTCTCCTGGGATGGTTTGGTCAGATGGGTGATGTTGCAGGTCTTCTCAACATTCTCTACTTAGATATCAGGTTCCCCTGGCAACTGTGCTGTCTACATTCTACTCAAGTGAGGGATTCATTCCAGACTGTTCACCCACATACATTTCTGTGCCCAGACTCCTTCCTAAGTGTAGGTCAGATGTAGGAAGAGGTTTCAGATTCTCATTTTGCATCTGTGACTGGTGGCATTCTCTTTAGAGCTCTTGACAGGTTTGTGAGCTTCGGACTAGTGTTTTGAGATATTAACCAGCACTTTTCCCCCTCTGATATTTCCCCTTCTAACACTTTACCCCTTTCCTTCTCACTCCCACCCAGATTCTGTCCTGTGTTCATTGTCTTGGGAAAGGATGTGACTGCAGAAAGGAGAGTAAGGAGTCTCTTGGCTTTGAGTTGAAAAATCTTGGGCCAGCAAGGCACCAGAAAGACCTCACACTGGCAAAATTTGGGAAAAAAATATGAGTAAGGCAGTGCTTCATCTCTCAGATTTGTAAAGGACCCCCCATCTTGGGGAAGAGGGTAGAAAGCTGGGGGAGGCCAGAAGCCAAAGAGCACAGCTCATGGTGGTTTTAGAGAGAGGGACCCAGAGAGCTTTAGAATACCTGAGAGCAGAGAAGATTCATTATCCAGAGAGACCTGGGAAGTTGGCAGGACTCCAGGAAAGGGATATGGCTTCATGAAATGTTTCAGCCAGCATAGTGTTAACCAGCCTACTCACAAGACAGCAGGGGACCAGACAGGAGAGCAGATCAGCAAGGGACCTACAAAGGGACAAAGGCCGTCTCCATGGCAGCCTGCAGGGACCCATGAACAAGGACAGGCATAGTGATGGACATCATAAATGACATTGAAGACCAGATACCTGGACACCACTCGAACCTCCAGGAAATTAGATACAGATACCATCATAAAAAAGGAGAGGGACTCCATATTGACTGTGATGACATTTCGACCACGGTAGCAGAATAAGACCTTGAAACAGACATTGAGTGGCAAAGAATAGAGACAGTTCTGTTTCTTTCATACCTGAGTTGGTGAGCTGGAATTCATACCTATTGCATGATGCTGTTCCCATTATTCTATTTTCCCCACGCCCCCACACAACAAACAACTCATCAGCCAGGACCTGGGGTGGGGGGGCATGATTCCACTGCCTTTGGCTGGAGGAAGGAGGCGGGGACCTCACAAAGTTATCACATATGTGGGTTAAAGCCACAGAACAAGGAGAGAAGTAGAAATTTGTGGGCCCGCCTTGGCAGAGTGGGCTGGGACAGACGCTGGCGAGAGCCCTTGGCCTTCCGTGGTGGGGAAAGTTCTGTCCACTCCCTCTGCAGGAACTGAGGGTAAGGGGCCCAGGAGGGGCTGAGTGGTGAGGGGTCAGAGGCCAGGGGTGCTGGGATGCAGGAAAAGGATTTGGTGGTCAAGCATCTTTATCCTCTGGCTTCTCCTTCTCCTGTGGCCGCTGCCCTGGCCTGAGGTGACTTCTTCCAGGTCAGCCCAGTCCCTCCCCCAGGAATGGTGGAGGCCATGGGAACTCTGTTTCCAAGGAGGTTGCTCCTCTGGATGGTCCTATGTTCCTTTCCATGGGATGGGAGGGCTAACCCTCTCCCCCTTTCTGGAGCCTTCCAGAGTACTGTGCCTAGCCTCACCCTGTCCAAATGTCTGCATCTCTGCAAGGCAGAAGAATGGAGCCCCGCTCCTAGTCCTCCCACCACAGATGCTCATTTGCATTTTCTGCCTGGTTCCTGCCCTCCACTGATGGCAGTGAAGGGAACAATGATGGCTCTTCCAGACCCAGTTTCTCTTCCTTTTCCCTTCTGTTTGCCTTCCAGGGAGACAACACAGAACCTCCAAGGAAGGGTAAGGCCAGCCAGCAGCCCTTCCCCGTTATGCCTCACATAACTTGTGTTGATTTGATCTTCGCAGACAGAGCCACTGGCTCACATGTACCCTTTGGGCAAATTAGGAAAAGTTACCCCTCACAGAGTTGAACAGCTCTGTGACCTTACAACTTGTTTAGTGGAGCATAGGTTGACTTTCAGCTCTATTCACCCTTTGAGCCAGGCACATTTGCACATTGAACAGCCCGACCAACCATACATAGTAGCTGTGAGCACAGACATTGGCCTTGTGAGTTTCACCGGCAGTCTTGTGAGGTAGGCAGGGAGGAGTTGTCCCCATGAGGAAATTGAGGCCCAGAGATGTGCCAAGGTCACACAACAAGTAAATGGGAGCACCAATGCTCACCCAGTTTTCTGTCCTTCCTGTCTCATCTCTGTAGTGAACAGCCCATTGGACTAGTCCCCACATCACTGCTTGTCTAGTTCTGGGCCTTTCTGCTCTCACCTGCACTCTCTTTTTCAAATGTCTTAGCTTATGTTCCTGCTTAAACAAAATGGCATGAATTGTTTGTATCATTGGAGACTGTTCTGGGACCCTCAGTTAGCACTGTGAGTATCAACATTCTGTGACTGTGTCCGACCACTGAGGGCATTTGGGTTTGGGGCCTTGGGTCATTCCATGTCTCTGTTCCTGCTGTCCCCTCAGCCCAGAGAGCCACCTTCTCTTTGAAGTCAAGTTCTCTCCCCATTCAAGGATAAGCCCCAAGCCTAGACACGCGCCCCCCCATCCCGCCCCATGAATCCTACCAGCCCCGCCTCTTCCACACCCCTTGCCCTGACATTCTCAAAACATAGGGCACCAACTGCAACCCTCACAAGCCTTTACTTCTCGCTGCCTTGTGTAATAGTCCACCTCTTCCACATCCTACCTTCCCCAGCCCTAAGCTCTTTGGGAAGCTGGGGCTACATCAGACATCAGTGTCGTGGAGACGCCAACCACACCTGGGCCTGACAGGGGAAGATGCCCAGAAACATCTGCTGAACTGGGCACCATCAAAGCTGCACAGCAGGCCAGTTGACACGTAATCCCTAGAGTTATGGGTTTAACCTGAATTCCGTAAAAAGAACGTCTCTATCGGGTTAAATTTGGCTGGCTGGAACAGGCAGGCAGAGCAAGTAGAATATGGAATGAAAAATACATAGCAAGGCCCTTTGGATTATTTAGCCATTTGAGGAAGGGCCTGAGTGGGAATGTGCAGTGGAGCCCTGCACGTTCTCTTGGGAAACGTTCCCAGCAGCCAGGCTTAAGTTCCCCAGGGAGTGGCCCACACATAACTTCCCCGTGAGGCCTTCATTGGGGGTGGGGTGGGGGGAGGGACTGTGTCTTTCTTTCTCTTCTTTCTCCCCTTGGCACCTCTCCTTCTCCAGCCTTCCTCCATCATGACCAGGCTCCTCTCTAGAAGAGATCATCTGACACTATGACCTTGACCCATTAGGACAACTGTTTTTAATTCTTAACAGGCCACATGTTCTGACACCCTCAAGCAGAAACATTTAACAGCTTCCTCATTGAAAGTCTGGCTTCAGCACAAGACAAACCAGGAGCTTTTAGCCCAGAACGTTAGGGTGGAAACAAGTCAAATACCCATGCTACTAGTTAGGACTCTTTGGGTTGCTAGTGACTGAAAATCTGACCATCAGGCTTGTGCAAAAAGGAAAGTTCATTGGCACATACTCCTAAAAAGTCCAAGATAGCTCTGGTTTCAGGTGCAGCTTGTTCCAGGTATTCCACTTGTCACTAGGGAGAAGTCTTAGCCCACTTCTCAATCCTACTCTCTTCCGTTATCTTCATCTTCAGGCTTCAAGCTGGGGTAAGATGGCCATCAGCAACTGCAGGCTCCACCCTCCCAGGGACAAATTCAGCAACCAGTTTGAATCAGGTTTTCTATCACTTGCAACCCAAAGCATTCTGATTCACTCAAAATGCCTGTGAGCTGCTTCCAAGTCTAGGCAGCTTGTGGAGGTGGCCATATACCAGAATGTCTGACCAGGTATCATGATGGATAAAAGGTAGGGGGTTGTTCCCCTCAGAGTGCCTAGGAGAAGTTGCAGGTATGGAGGAACAGACTTTCTTTTGGAGATCCAGTGCTCCTGAGCATTTGGGAGGATCCTCGACAAACAGTATTCTTTTAAGTTGTGAAGGCCTGGCAAGAGGGTTAGACTTCCTCATCTGGGCAACTGTGGATGGAGCTGGGGAAAGTCAGGCAGGGAGGAGCTTAGATGCAATCGGTGAAATGCCCGAACTCTGCATTTCCTGATCTTGGTGGCCACCTCTGTGACTGCAAGAAGTCAGGTGTATGCATCTGCAAGCCAAGCCGGGGACTGGGGCCTTTCCACCAAAAGTTTGCTGCTGCTCTAGCAGAAGGACCAGCTTGAAACTTGGTGTAACAGATGCTGAGGCAGGGTGACAGCCGCTGATGGCTCACACGTGACTGACGAGATCGACTTCACCTAAGACCACGTTCTTGCCCAGGGGTGGCCCGCATCCTAAGACTATTACTGGGGTGGAGGAACAGAGACCAGTCCCTGTACCTCTATCTGGGGCAACTCTCAGGGGCATCCGGCTCCAAACTCTCCTCAGGGTTGGTTGAGACCTCTCTTGCTACTGCAATGCAGTGAGACTTCACCTCTGCCCAGCCCTGCCCACCTTCCCCACTAACCACCTCTCCCACCCCACCACCGCCCCAGCTCTCAGAGTCTGTCCCCTGCAGGATCCAAGCCATGGCACCAGGCAAGGCAAGGAAATGAAGATGGAAAGCACAGTCATCTTGTTTGTGTTTTAATTAAAATGAAAAGAATCTTTTATTCCCAGGGAAAAACATAAGTTCATTGTAATAAAAAAAAAACCCACTGGAGAATTCCAAATAGTCAAGTAAATGAATCAGTTAATTAGAAGATTCCACATCCTTTCATGAAAAACAATGACGATTGTGTGTGATTTGAATTTGGAGATAGGTACTGAGCCCTTTCTATGTCCCAGGCCCTTCATGGTCCCAACAAGCCCATGAGGTCAGCCTCGGTATCCTTGCTTTGCTGATGAGACCAAGGAGACTTGGAACCGTGGGGTCACACAGAGGGCAGAGAGCCCTGTCTTCTTGTTCCAGAATCGAGAGTGTTCTTTCACGGGGCAGAAGGTGAAAGGTATGAAACCAAACCCTTCCCTCTAGTCCCGGCCCTGTCATTCACTTGCTGGTTGACCTTAGACAAGTATGTTCACCTGATGGGGCCTCTGTGTAGGGTAGCTGCGGGGTCTGTGCATGAATGCATTGGGCACTACAGATATAAGTGAGGTTAGCAAGCGCAGTGGCTCTGGCTGCCTGCAGGGGGCACCACGGGGAAGAAAAAACCCACAGCACGAAGGTGGGACATCCCCGCCCACAAAAGACAGCATTCCCACAGTGGATCCCCCATAGGCCTCCCAGGGGCACTGGGGAGGGGAGCTCCTGGGCTGCGGGAGCCTCCCACAAAGCCAGATCCATGACAGGGTGGAGCCCAGAGCTGGAGCCCTGTGCGTCTGTGCAAAAGGCTTAATTTATCTTTCGTAATTCTCTTTGGCCAAGGGAGACGACAGGAGAATGTTTTACTTTCTTTCTTTTTTTAAAAAGAAAACTTTCCATTGTGGAAATGGCATGTGTTTATTTTAAAAAATCCAGCCACAGGGAGATATAACTTCTGGGGGAGGGAGATGGCGCAGGGGCCAATACTGACCTTCCCGCTGTTCAAGTTGGGTCTGGGTTTCTTTAGCCATTGGACTCTTTCTTCCTGGGCCGCTCTCCTTCTAGCAGAATAGAAATCTTGCTCATGTGTATGAAGGAGAGTGACAAAGGGTAGAGTTGAAGTCCAGGGAATTAAAATACTGTGACAGTAACGGTGGCTGACATTTGTTGAGTGCTTACCTTGTGTTAGGCACTGGGCTAGGTGCTTTGCACGCTGAATACTCCTGAAAATCCTGGGAAATAGCTTTCAATACCTGTATTTTACAGGTGAGAAAATCCAGTCTCAGAGAACTTATTACCAGCCCCAGGTGGTGAAGCAAGAATTACACAGAACTGAGGTTTGACAGACCTCAAAGCCATAATCACAGTGTCATGTTGTGGTAGAATCTTGGACCACTGTGCTCACTACTATAGCAGGAGTCTGCTGTTTGGGACGAGGGACTGAACCCTAAGAAAGAGGAGGGGGCCTTCCCAACAAACCAGTCCTCCTGGGTCAGTGCTCCCCCCTGCATGGGGGATGCCAGGACTAGGGGACTCCCTAAAGCAGGTCGCTTCCTTGGTGGGATTCATGGAAGTTCACTTCCTCCCTCCTGACCTTAGGTCTCCCTCTGGAAAATGCTCTCTTGGGTTTCAGGGAATAGGAGGCCCTGGGCAAGGGGGGGATCAGAGTTGCTTCCCCCAGTGACGAGTTGGGGTGGATCCAGAACCCAGCTCACATCACTTCCCACTCTCCCTAACAGTGTGGCCTTGGGTGAGTCACACAACCTCTCTGGCACCCGGTTTTCCTCATCTGTTAAATGGGGCACTGGAATGTAACCATGTGGGTGACGGTCTCAACAGAAGCCCAGACCTCATCATCATGCAGTGCACCCATGTAGCATTTGCACCCTTTGAATCTAAAATGCGATTTTAAAAAAGAAATATTGACTGTTGTGAGAACCTCATCATACATGATGATGTATGTAAGGCATTTAGAACAGTGCCTGGCACATAGTGATACTTAACAAAAACTTACTATTATTATTCTCCAGAAGTGACTCATTTTCACCAAGCAAAACACAGTGGACAAATATTCCAAGATATACACAGCTAAAGTGCAAATTGTTAGACACAAGACACAGGGATTTGTTATGTTTGCTCTCCCACTGGCCCAAAACACCATAACCACCACCATCACTGCCACTACAATAACCACTGTCACTATTACCACCACCATCACCACCACCATCATCATCACCACCGTCACTGCTACCATCACTCCCATCACCATCACCACCATCACCATCACCACCATCATCACCACCATCATCACCACTGTCACTGCTACCATCACCCCCATCACCATCACCACCACCATCACCACCACCACCATCACCACCATCACTGCTACCATCACCCCCATCACCATCACCACCATCATCACCATCACTATCACCACCATCATCACCACCATCACTGCTACCATCAACCCCATCACCATCACCACCACCATCATCATCACCACTGTCACTGCTACCATCACCCCCATCACCATCACCAGCACCATCATCACCACCATCATCACCACCGTCACTGCTATCATCACCCCCATCACCATCACCACCACCATCACCACCACCACCATCACCACCATCACCGCTACCATCACCCCCATCACCATCACCACCACCATTACCACCACCATCATCACCACCATCATCACCATCATCACTGCTACCATCACCCCCATCACCGTCACCACCATCATCACCACCACCATCACCACCATCATCACCACCATTACTGCTACCATTATCCCCATCACCATCAGCACCACCATCACCAGCACCATCATCACCACCATCATCACCACCATCACTGCTACCATCATCCCCATCACCACCACCACCACCATCATCACCACCACCATCACCACCATCATCACCACCATCACTGCTACCATCATCCCCATCACCATCACCACCACCATCACCAGCACCATCATCACCACCATCATCACCACCGTCACTGCTACCATCACCCCCATCACCACCACCACCACCATCATCACCACCACCATCACCACCATCATCACCACCGTCACTGCTACCATCGCTCCCATCACCATCACCACCACCATCACCACCACCACCATCACTGCCACCATCACCGCCACCACCATCACCATCATCACTACTATCATCATCACCACCACTACCAACCTCACCACCATCACTACCACCATTACCACCATCACTGCCAAATATCACCATCACTACTACTATCATCATCGCCAACTACCGTCACTCTTTCCCGAAGAACTGTAATGTGCCCGCCTTGAGCTTCACATTTGGAATTGCAACAAACTTGAGCTTGATGAAATCTCCAGCCCTGCAGGAATTTACTGTTTCTGGAAAACAAGAAAGTTGACCTGTCCAAGGAGCTGGACTCCTAGTCCTTGGTCACAGGATGGGAGCCAAGAGGGAGCGTGGGGACAGCGTCTGGCACCTCTGCAGCACTGGCCCTAAGCCCTGGGCAGACCCAGTATCCTCAGAAACCAACGGGGCTGTGCTCTGACGAGTCAGGCCATTTGGCAAACAACCACCTGCCCAGCCCAGAACAGGAGCCATTCCTTCACACTCATGAGAGTCTCTCAGCAGCCCACTGTCCTGTGCCCCACCAGCGCCCTCAGCACTTCTTCCTCACTCCGCCAGGGGCTGGAGCATGATTTTGGCTCAATGCCTCCTGCTCCTACTCCATCTCCGAGCAAACATCTGTTTCCAGATGTTGTTCCTGAGCCTTATAAAGTCTAGGAAAGGCCTGAGTTGGTATATCTGCATAGACCTGCCTGTCGGCGGCTAACGAATGTCAGAAATGGATCGCTCGAGGAAAGCAAGACCCCTCATTTCCTGATGGGGGTGGGATGTACAAGAAAGACAAACTGGGCACCCCCTTCCCATTTCAGAAATGACCTTAACAAAGCAACAGCCTTTAGGAAGAAGAGAAAGAAAAAAATGGTTTCTGTAATGAGGTTTACAGGAACAAATGTTCCAAGTGGTTCTGACTTCACAGCTACTGCTACGGAAGGAACTAGAGAGTGAAAGCTCAGTCAACAGAGCAAAGTCTCCTGTGGATTTACAGACCACTGGCCACAGTTCAGACACTGGGCTGAGTTAGAACCTGGAGGCTATATGGTATGTGGCAGGGAAGAGACCTGGCTCATGTCTGGCTCTGCCACTAGTATGCTGGGTGACCTTGGGCCACACTCTGACCTCTCTGTGCTCAGTTTCTGCAGATGTCACACACCAGAGGAGCTTTGGAGGATTTATAAAGGGCTTTCTGGACCGGGGTGAGGGCCTACCACACGTCAAACCAGGAGAGCAGCTCCTAAGATGAGATTCAAATACTGAACTCCAAGGTCAAAACAAAGAGGTCTAGTATGGTGGGGGTGGGGAGAGGGCTGTGGGACAGGAGGGTGAGCAGAGACACAGCACCATGACTTGCATATCCCAGCACTGGTAAACAGAGGCCTGCTTCAGTGAACTAATATAGGGCTCTTCGTTATCCGTCTGTCGTCAACCAAAAAC
Source organism: Carlito syrichta (assembly GCF_000164805.1). Lineage (NCBI taxonomy): Eukaryota > Metazoa > Chordata > Mammalia > Primates > Tarsiidae > Carlito > Carlito syrichta. The sequence continues at coordinate 394,613 of NW_006991189.1, read as the reverse complement.
ATCTGTCTCTTAAACCGCAGTAACCCACCTTTCCAACAGCTCTTCCTGCCTGTCAGAGAGAGCTCAAGTCCTGGGCTTCTTCTCCGAGCACATACTCGGGGCGCCCTTCCACCATCTCTGAGGCCCAAATTCTGAGCCCTGTTTCCACAGGCTGACAGCTCAGAGGGTCTGTGTCTCACTCTCACTCCTCAACTGATTGTTCTTTCTCCAAAAAGCCACACACGGGGTCCTAATGCATGCATTTGCTCGTGGTTTCTGACGTCTGGTTGCAGCGTGACCATCACCACCATCTCTTCTGGATTCTGTACTTTATTAGGGCCTCACAAGCATGATCTCATTTGAGTCTTGCAGCATTCCCCCGAGTAGGAATTTATATCCTCCTGCCCCGGGCAGGAGGCTGAGTTCCAGAGAGGTGAAGACATTTACTGAAAGACACACAGTTTGCAGATGGAGAAGCAAGACTCAGAGCTTCTGAGTGCTTTATTTCAACTCAACCTGAGTCAGCAAAATGGTTTCATCTCAAGTGCTAATCTCAATATATTGATAATAGCTTTCTGCTTTGATAAGCCCAAGTTGTGTATGTGTTGGGAGTGGTGTTCTGTGGTTGATTAGTGATGTCTGCCACAAATGGTGTGAGAATGGGAGTGTTGGTATGTATGCCAAACATGACCAGACTATACTGCCTGAGAGGGAAGGAATGGAAAGGGCAGATGGTTGGGGCTCTTGGAGGTCAGGAGGTTACTTGATGCATTCTTGGCAAGGATGGACCACATCAGCTTGAAACTTCTGCTCTATTCTTCTAGTCCTCTTCTCTGTCTGGATCCTGCCATGCTCCAAGGCCCAGCTCAGATTCACCTCTTCTAGAAAGCCTTCAGGAACCTTCACCCCAACTCCAAGTCTCCATTCACCCCCCTTATTTGAATCCCAAGGCACTAGTCATCTGCCTGCTTGTTTGACCTTCCTGCTCACGCTGCCTGACACTACTGTTCTCTTTCCTACATACATAAGTCCCCACAGACGCTCCTCTGAACTGTGAGCTCTGTGGGTACCTGACTCTGGATTTTACACCCAGCAAGAGCTCAGTAATAGGTGTGAACTGATCAACAGATCAATAATCTATACTATGCAGATGGGCAGACAGTGGCTTACATCTCAGCTGCAGGAATACAGGGCTTGAGAGGAGGTGAGGACCTGGGTCTGGTCTTGCTGTTTGTATCCAGTACCCATAGGATTCCCCAAGTCCTACTTTTCAGAGTCAAATGATCCTCTAGACAGGTCCACTAGGCATTCATTCCTTGCTGAGGATCCCAATCCTGGTATTCACAAATTGGGTAGTTTCTTTCTATGTGACTGAGTTTAGTCATGTGACTTATTTTGGCCAATGGAACATGAGGAAATGTCTCAAGCAGAGACAGGATAAGCACTCTTGGAACTTACTCTTTGAAAGCCAGTCCTTGTGCTGTAAAGAAGCTCAGGATAGACTATAGCCACACTACTTGAAGCAGAAGAACCTCTTAGCTGAGCCTGGTCAGTCCACAGAATCGTATAAAATAACAAATCATTGTTTACGCCACTGAGTTTTGGAGCAGTTTGCTGTGTAGCAATAGATGCCGGAAACTGTCCCTGGTTACTGCTGCTATCATTCCTAGACACGGTTGGAATCCTGATCATTCAGAAGCATGTACATGTTCTTGTAAATACTTCTAGACCAAAGCAGACTATATACATAGAGGTCAGCACACATCCCTTTCTGCCAACACACACACACACACACACACACACACACACACACACACGCACGCACGCGCACGCGCACGCACACACAGGGAGTGGAGCAGCTTGGAGACAGGCCATGTGTACCTGGGAGCAACGCTGGTTACCTGCAGTGGTCATACTCCCCTGCACATGCCTGTGTGTGTATGCTTGCGGAAAGGTTCGTGGTCTTGAACATCCCAAAACACAAGAGCCCATAAAGGCAAGCACACACTGTGAGGCCCTACACTGATGGCAGCTGAGGGGTCACACCCACACATGTGCACACGTCACTTGTGGCCTGAAACTCAAAGTGCCCAGACTCCTCCCAGCCCCTTGGCCTGCTGAAGTGGGGTCCTCCAGGCATTTTTAACAACGAAGCCTCTGCACTTGGCTCTGTTCTTAACTTAATTAGAGAATTTGTTTTGGCCCCAGTTAATAAGGCTCCCAGGGCCTCCTGGGCAGCCTGGCCCACCCCCGCACACCTGCAGCCCCTGCTGCTCGACTGGAAAGCTCCGCTCTGCAGGGCCACAGCCACTGAACTGATTGGTGTGGTCGTGTGGGAAGTGACGACTTAAGACAAAGCATTTCCAAATGTCTAGTCTGCAGCTCCAACAGGAGCTGAGGCTTCTCCTCTCCCTGGCTCGAGGCCTCAAAGTGCTCTCACTAGCGGTGATGATCACTGCTGTCCCCCAACCTGGGGCAGACACTTCATTTTACAGCCTGTACAAAGGCAGGTTTAGAGCCAAAGTCCCGAGGATGGCTGCCTTGGTCCTCTTAATTCCACTCCAAGACTGGCCTTATTCATGCTCTTTGGGATCCGCGTCTGGACCAATCGCTAGCTCCCAACATCCAGCACCTCTGATGTCTCCCTTTGCCTTCGGGACAAAGTCTAAACCCCTTATCATGCCTGACTCTCACCCACCTCTCAGCATAAGCCCTCAGCCCTTTCCCTCTGCTCTCCCCGCTTCGGCGCTGTGAAGCACTCAGCTCCCCAAGGCGCCACGTGCTTTCTCACCTTGGCCCGGGCAGGCGGCTCTGCTTGTCACGTCCTCCCTACATCTCTTACCTGGCCGTTCTGCTCACTCTTCTGATCCACGCCCCATGCCTCACAGGGGTTCCTCTTCTGTGCTCTCCAAGTGTCCACTGTTTGCTGCACTGTAGGGCTTGTCGGTGTTGGCTTCCACCCGAGCCTGCCTTCTTCACAGCTGTGTCTCCAGCACCAGCATAGTGCCTGGCCCTAGAAAGTGCTCCATAGATATTGCTGAATGGATGGATTTTTGAGCTGGGGAGGCCCTTATCCATTCCAACTCTCCTTTCTCTTCCTTGCCCACCACTCGACATGCTACAGTAAGAGAAAGTCAATGCCCAAGTCACATAGCTAGGAGACAGTGGAACTGGGATCCACTCATCCAGTCACTCGTTCACATCACTGTTGCTTGGGTATCCATGCCAAGTGCTAGGGATACAGAGGCGTGCCTGACCTTGTTCCCTGGGCCACTCACAGACTAGGAGGGGACGGACACAGGTCACAGTTAGGATATGGCTTATGCTAGCTACAGAAACAAACTCAACAACAGTGACTCCAATGAACTAGGTGATTTGTCATGTATATGAAAGTCTAGGTTTCTTTGGGGACTTGACTCCAAAAAGCCACCAGGAGCGAGGTGCCTTCTCTCTTGTTGCCTGCCACAAGCAGGAGCCAGAAGCAGAGCTGGAGAGCTGGGTATTATGCCAGGATCACAACGTCTGGGAAAAAATAAGGCACAGGGGGCCCAGAATGCCCAAGGGAGGCTCTGGCTGGTCCCCGATGGGGGCCTCCTTGTTGGGTTTGCCAGTTGTGGCCTCTACACAGGAGAGTTGGGCTTGTTTAAAGAGCAAGGCTTGGGGCAGGCTGCAGGACCAAAGAGGTCAGAGAGGAGGAACAGATCTGAAGGAAACGAAGAAGTTGGAGTCTACAGGACAGTCCTAACTGAGTGAGGGAGAAAGCAAACACCCGGCTGAGCCACAGGGTGATGTCCTGCCTCACACCGAGGAAACAAAAGGTAGGACAAGTGTGGGGAAGCTGAATATGTGTGAGGGCCTGAGAGCCACCAGGAGCCAGGACAAGAAGTGCAGGGGGTTGGGGGAGTTGTGAGCTGTGGGTTTATGTGGGAAGCTGTCAGCAGACAGATGGAAACTGGAGCCTGGGAGGGACTCCTAGGGTGAGTGCTCAGTGCAATGACTGTCCACCTAAGGGACTTTTATAAGCAGGATGGGAAACTGCCAACCCCTCCCACCTACCACAAAGAGATTATTCTGACTCAGCAAGGTGGGATGAGGCTCAATATGGGACTCTGGGCTCTTATTCTTGCAAGGAAAGAAACCCAACTCCAACTGACTTGAGCAAAAGTGGCTCCTGTAACCGGGAAATTCCAGGCAAGATGGAGATTCCAGCCGAGTTTGGCTGGACGGTTTAAGTGATGTCTTCAGGACTCAATGGCATACTACCTCAGCTTGCCTCAGTGTTGGCTTCATCCTCATTTACCTGTAGTGGCAAGACGCCCGCTACAGGTCCTGTCCATCCCTTTAGAAAGCACTTCCCAAAGAAATCGGTGTCCCTCTCCGACATTCCAGCCTGCACTGAACTAAGCCACGTGCTCATCCCTCTCTTACCTAATCACTGGAGCCAGGTGAGGTGAGAGAGGCTAAATGGTTAGGTTTGTTCATATTTCCTAGGCCAGGCATGTGGTTAATCCCACCAGGGCCACACAGACTAGAGGAGGAAGGTTCCCCAAAGGAAACTGAGTCACAGTTACTAGGAGAAGGGGGAATAGGTTCAGAGCAGATCAAACGACAAGCGCCCACTTTCCAGTGACCTCCACAGGTGATTCTGATGTGCAGTCAGGTCATGTCTCATGGGCAGAAAAGCCGGGCAGCAAACCTGTGGCAGTCCTGAGGAGGGCTGACCTCCATTTTTGACATGGGGAGTGAAGAAGGGTCTTCAGGGAAGCCTGAAAAGCAGACAAGAGAGACAGTAGGAGACAGCACAGCGGGGTCTTGGAATATGAATGGCAGTGGTTTCAGGAAGAAATTCAATGCTGTCAACGTCACAATGCTTGATAAAACTGAGCTTGGAGTGGTTGGTAGGATTTTAAGGTACAGAAAACAAGAGAGTGAAGGATGGTCTTTCTTGCAGAGTCCAACAGGAGCAAAAAGGAAAACAAAAAACAAAAAAACAGAAACAACTTGAAGAACAGTATAGGTTGTGCGCCTGGGGCGTTTTTCCTTAGAATTTTTGACTTGGAGTGTAACCATGACCCCAGATCAAAGTCAAATTCTTTAAGTTAGCATTGAAGGCCCTCTCTATCTTCTTGCTACAAACAAGAAATTCTACTTCCTAGGGAATCTTCCTGGGCCACCAGTTCCCCTCTTTCTTTCTAGGAACCCCCAAAGCACCTTCTTGTGGCATTGACACCATTTTGTGGGTTTTCACTTTCTGCCTTTTGTGTCAGTTGTGTGTGAACATGTCTAATCATCCCTTCTGAGCTTTTTTTCTGGGCTCCTGAAAGGCAACTCAGGTCCTGACCCCAACCTCTGAAGAAAAAGGGATTCAAGTTGAGTCGAGTCACAAGTATACTATAATGTTTGCCTGGGGTGGACGATGCTTAACCTGAAGGAAAAATCTCTCAGGGTAAGAATTTCAAAGCATGCAGGAAGAAGGGAAGGGATATCTGGAGACAGGGCTCCTCAACTTGGGAGAAGACCCGTTGCCACAAGACACTGTCCCTAGTTATCAGCTGTGGAGAAGTGGGGGCTGACTGTGACCCATTTGCTGTCTTTGAGATGCAAACATCTGCCTGTTTCACAAAAGGGAACCCCAGAACCATCTGTGTCTTAGCTGCCCAGGAAACAGATACACTTATTGAGTGTCTACTATGTGCACTTACACTACTAAAGCACTTACACTGTGTTAAGTGCTTTACACGCATTGCCTCATTAAGTCCTCCCAAGCAGGTAGGTGCTTTTATTATAAGTCCATTTTTTAAATGAGAAAACTGAGGGGCTTAGGAATGTTACGTAACTCCCACATTGACAGAAGTGGGACTTATGCCCAGGTTTCTCTGACTCCAGAGTTCCCCTGGAAACTCCAGTGTTTGGACATGTTTCAGACACTGGGGTCAGGTCAGGTTAGCACCCTCCTTCTCCAGTTCCCAGTTGCAAGGATGCTCTGGCCCCAAGCTTTTTAGGTTTCACTGCCTTTGTATTCCTCGGGGCCTCTAAAGTCCTGAAAGGCAAAGGAGCTGCTTGTAGAATTAGCAAGGAATAAAACCAACTCCCCACTTCAGTTCCTCCATTCAGACTAGCCTAGGAAAAGGGTGGAGAAAGTCCAAAGCCCTGAATCTCCTGGTCAGTATCCCCCGGTGCAGAAACTCTTCTGCGCCCTCTGGTGGTCTTCAATACCACTGTGTTCTCTCAAGGATTACTCTACTGTGGACCGAGACATCCCCACACAGGGAGGGAGAAACAGAGGCGCCCTTACCCAATGCGGCAAGGAAATCCTAGAGCAGGGACAGGAACCCAGAGCTCCTGGCCACTGGCCCTTTCCGCAGCATCACTTCCTATCCCTGTTGTCCTCCATCGTGGCTGACCCAGCAGTCAACGTTATATTTATTACATATGATCTAAGTACTATGTCACAAGTCCAGTACACTCTACTAAATGTGCCACACTCTGTTAGATGCGCCGTGTACTGTATTATATATATTAATTTCCATCCGGTCAATATACAAAGTGTGAAGTCTGTACTGGCACCCCCTGTTATTAGGAAACGGAATCCCATCACCCCTGTTGCCCCCACCTCTGCTGCATATTTCAAGGGCCAGTCTCCTCTCCCCTGCCTGCTGTTCCTAGGAGGCAGGCTTTCTCCAAAAACTCAATCCCCCCACCTCATTCTCAGGAATGTCCTTGCGCCCAAGGAGATCAAGTCTCTTGGGACACAAATGTTACTTAAAGTGGAGTGGGGGCGGGTGATGAGAGAGAAGAGAAAACTGCGAAATGCCCTTCAGGCCGCCAGCTTCTCTCCAGTGGAGAATAGGGAACGGCAGCAGGAGGGAGCCAGGTTAGCCCTAAGGCAGGCCACCCACCTGCAGGGATGGGGTCTGATTTGTGTAGGAATTGCTCACCGCTGATGGCTGGGATGGTTGGGGCAGGCCCGTCTCACAGCAGAGGGATGGGTGGAACGGGTCTCAGCTGATGGCAGGCAAGAAGGGGAGAGATGAGGCCTGGCCAGGCAGGACAGACTCTCCTCTCAGATACCTGCATAAACCCTTTTGCCCTTCCTGTACCTTAAGTCTTGGTCCCGGACGAGAGAAAAGAGCTCCGGTTCTGCTGCCCCCTGGAGGGCTGACTTTTCACCCCAGAGCAGAGACGTGGTTGGCGGAATGAGCCTCTCCAAGGGCGCAGGCGGACCTGCGGGACTCAGGTAGAACCCAAGGTGGAGTCGGTTGTGGGAAGAAGGAAGGAGAGCGGTTGAGGGTGCGCGGTGGCGGCCGGAGGGACCCAGATCGTCCAGCTCAGGACGTGGAGATCCACCCAGATACCCCGACAGGAACTCAGGTTCCTGGGCAGGGGGGTCTCAAACACTGGCTTTGCCAATCTGGAAAGTGGGTGGAGTGGTGTCTGGCTTCACGGCCTCCGCGGAAGGCTAAACGTGCCCTCGGTGCGAATCCGGAGAAAGGGAGAGAAGCGCAGCCCCAGCTCCGCTCCACACCCCCTTCCTGCCTATAAATAACCCCAAGTGTCACTTCAAAGGGGACGGGGAGCTCGGGAGAGGGGCTCCCGGGGCCGGCGGGCGGGGGCAGCGGGCCCTCACACCACGCCCCCCACCCCGGGCGAGTTTGCATAAATAAACAAATCCAAGCCGCGGGCCCCG
>NW_006991189.1:363399-385730 GCF_000164805.1 Carlito syrichta | reverse complement strand
CCGCCTCGTGACTCCGCGGGCGGGTGTGGAAGTCGCCCCGCGCCCACGCGGCGGGAAGCGTGCCCCGAGGGCTGGGCCAAAGCCTTTGGAGCCCTGTGGCCCTCCCTCTCCACCCCTTGAGGGTCAGTGCCTGAGAAGAGGAAGTGAGTGAAAGAATCAGCCAAGGGTCTTCAGGGCCCAGAAGGGACAGTCCTGGCAAGGGAGGTGCCCGGTTCCCTGCTCACTGTCCCGGGCTGGTGGGGCCCAAGTGTAGGTCACCTGGCTCCGCTGTCCGTGGGCGCGAACTAGCCCATACTTTATTGTTCCTAAATCATGTTTCTCATGCAGGGGCCCCTGGAATGGTTCCCAACATTTTGCTTCTCTGTATTTTTCTGGAAAAAGGATATAGAGTTTTCTCCTGTTCCCAAAATTTTCTTGATTTAAAGCCATAAGTGTGTCTTTTAGCCACAGCAACTTGGCAATCCATGAAAAGACCACACCCAGGAAGGAGGGACATGTAGCCTTCTTGTGCCACCAGAAGAAAGGCTGAGCCTTGAGAGGGTGAGGCCCGGTGACTGATAGGGATCTGGACAGCACAAGGGATCCAGGGCCCAGATTGGGGGAGGACCTGCAGGTGAGGACTGCAGAGTCTGGGGAGAGGTCCTGGAGCAGGCTGGCCACGAAGGGTTACCAGAGGAAGACATAGGAGAGAGTCTCTTACTTAGGTGGAGATGGTATGGAACAGTGGACACCAGGGTGGTGGAGTCTAGCAGCTTCTTGGAGGCTGGGCATGGGACAAATACCCCTCTGAGCTTGTAAAATGGTGACGGTGGTGGCGAACATGAAAGCTCAGCTCCAACTGCGGTGGCTACTGTGGCTATTTTGGTAGGATGCACCAGTTCCTGCATACAGGCTCCTCTCAGGCACCTCTGCCAGGTTGGTGCTGGCACCTGCCGGAGCAGTTCTCCAAGATGGTCAAGGAGAGGGAGATCACAGGGTCAGAGCAGAGAGGGCAGTCACAGGGCAAGTGACTGGTGCTAGTGGTGCACCCGTGAGTGACGTTGTTAACTCATTCCCACGCCCTGCCAGGCCCCAGGGAATCCATAGGGCTCTGTCAGGCTGCCCATGGTCCCCTGGGCTTGGGAGAAACGACTCAGGCAGTGTGAGCTGACGGCCTTGGCTGGCTGGCTGGCTGAGTGCAGATGGGACTGGCTGGGCAGTGCAGTGAGTGTCAGGGCAGTGGAGTGTCCCTGGGTATCTTGGGGACCTTGGCTGCTGAGGGACAGGCATCTAACCTGAGGGTTTAGCTCAGTCCGTCTCTTCACCCCAACCCCCTTCCCAGACCTTCTTGCTGGACAAGCTATGGCCCAGCCCCTTCCCAGTCCCCTGCTTCTGCTGCTTAAGCCTTAGTCCTGCTAAGTCTTGTGCGCTCAGGGCCTTGGGGCGATTTTAACTGACACACTGATTCCCCCCTCCAAACTGCGTCTTCACATTTACCCTACTGACTTATAGACTTCTCATCGGCCAGAGCTGAAAGTCACCCCAGAGGTCGTCTGCACTGACCCCCATTTTACAGATGAGGAAACTGAGGCCCAGAGAAGGGCAGTAGGTTGCCCAGAGTCACATGGCCAGATCCTTGACTAGCATCCAAGCCTCCTGATCCTGTGTACAATGCTCTTTCCATGGTGTCCTGCCGCCTTTTTTTGTCCATTCTCTTTCATTTATTCCGTAAATATTTGCTGAGAGCCAGCTGTGGGTCAGGCATTGTGGGAGGCACTTTGACCTCCTAAACTTACAGGGAACTAGGACACAAAGAAGAAGGCGGGCAGTGACCGTGCGTGCGGTGTGAAAAAAAAATGCTGTAACAATGAAAGAAGAGACGCCTGGGGTATGTGTTGCATGCAACATTGTCTGAGGGTGATGGCAGTCAGGTGGGCTTCCTAGGGAAGCGATTTTCAAGTGAAGAGTTAAAGAGTGAATGGGAGTTGCCAGGCAAAAGGGGATGAGTGTGGGGCTTTGTTCTATTTGTTCTCAGGGGGCAAAGGGGACAGCTTCTGGAGACTGGAGGCTAGAGGGAGGGGTTTGCCTGGGGGAACTGAAGGAAGTCCAAGTCACTGGGTGGGGTGGGGGAGTGGAGATGTGGCTGGGAAGAGACAGGTAGCCTAGATCAAGAGGGTCCTGGGAGACAGTTGGACCTACATAAGAGTAATGGGGAGCCATTGAAGGATTTTGAGGATGGCAGTTATGTCCCTAGAATGAAAGTTTGAGGCAGACGAAACAGTGAGACCAAAAGGAGGCTACTGCAGGCCAGAGGATACCAGGACACGGAGTAGGGGAGGACACGGGGACAGAGAGGGGAACTGGGACCGGTGGCTGCAGTGGGAATCTGAGGTCAGCAGTCGAAGTTGTTGGAGTCAGAGGGACCGAGCTGTCTCCTGGGTGGAGGAGGTGGTGGCCTGGACTGTGTGGGGGTGGGACCTGCTTCCAGGCTCCTGGAGGGACACTCCAGGGTTGTACCATCCAATACAGTCATCCCTGGTCACATGTCACTCATTATACTTGAACTACCTACAACTAAGTACCATTTAGCACCAGTGGCATTTCAAGTGCTTAGTCGACACTGGCTAGTGACTCCCTTGCTGGACGGTGCAGATAAGAGGCCATATGCACATCATCACAGAAAGTTCCACGGACAATGCTGTTCTAGGCGCAAAGTGTCTCCAGAGTAGCTTCAGGGGACCCACTCTGGGCTTTTCCTTTCCTGGATGTGTGCTCTGAGATCTGTGCAAAAGGCAGAAGGGAAAGGGTGAGGCAGAGACCCGCCCCCCACCAGGGGAGGGAGAGTCAGAGAGGAGACAGGGGTGTGGTTTTGTTACGAAACAACTCTATGAAACAGATGTGCAGGGATTCCCTGCCCTCATGGGGCACACAGGCACCTGGTGAGCTTAGGACTCTGGCTGGGCTTTGGCAGATGTGTGGGCTTTGGCAAGCCATACCATCTCCTGCACCGAAGGCTCCTCCTCTGTGAAATCCAGGCTCCGCCTCCCTCTGGGATTGCTGCCATGGAAGACTGCCCTAAAAGGTGCCCCCACGGCCATGCTCAGCACCTTGGCCTGAGTGCCGGGGCTGGGTGGGGGCTCCTAGGGTTCTGGGGCAGACAATCCTTAGAGCAGGTAGGCCTGGGCCATTTCCTGAAGGGTGGAGGAAGGGCACTGAGAAAAGCAAGCTTGGTGAGGCCCAGGCCTGTGGGATGACCTGGAAGGAGGACACCCACCCCCACGGGGAAACATTGTGCCCGGGCGCAGGCTGTGTATCTGTGAGGCGGCAGGAAAGATGGAGCAGGCAGGGAAGGTGGGGCAGAGGGACCCGGTAGGAGAGGAGGCCTGGGATGAGGCAAGACAGAGGCAGATCTGAGGGGCCAAGCCACTGGGAGGGGCTGGTCAGAGACAGAGAGGAGGGCGGCTCCGTGGGGGAACCAGGAGTGTGGTTTCCAGACCTTGGGCCTCAACTCTTCCCCCAGCAGCGCCTCTCTCCTTGTCTGAGACCCTTAACGAGCACTCCAGCTGCCTGTTACTTGATGTGCTTGCTGTGAAGAAAGAAACTGGAATGTCCCAAATGGAGAAAATCAGATGACACCTAGGACTGGGTGGCGCGTGTGCAGTGAAATAGAGGGGACTGGAAGTTAAAAGAGCCAAATCCATTTTGTAGGCCTCAGGGGGGTCGAGGAAGGTCTCAGCAGCCATCTTCAAGGTGAATTTTGAGGGATGCCAGCAGACTCCCTGTTCCTGATGATAATAATAGCAACAACTCACAGGAATATCTCATCTTTATAGAGGGCCAATACGGTGTTACCAGCATATCTCCTTCTAGCCTCACAGTTTCCCTAAGGGAGTGGTACTCTCTTACCCCATTTTACAGATGAGAAGACTGATGTCACTGTACCTGCATCCCACTGTGTGGTTCGTTCTTTTGGATGTTGAGGAATGTCCTGGGAGAGGAAGTGGTTGAAACTTCCAGGCTAAAATGTTGAGGGACCTCAGGTGGACTCCCTCATCCCCTAAATAACACGTGTGATAGGAGTGTCTCACATTTATGGAGCGAGTGCAGGGGACTTTCATGGGAGGAATTCAGAGGAGAGATGAAAGCAGAGGCTGAAAGATTGGGCCCTGAAGGGGTCCCCCAGGATTGAAATGCTGGGCTGACAATGGAAGCAGGCTGTAAAGGGAAGTGTGTGTGGTAGCCTATGCAGAGTTTCCTGTGTAGACCACAGCTGCCTGGACTCCAGTATATGGACAGACCCTGGATCCAGGTTTCCTCATCAGCAACCATATGCCACTATGTCAATCCTAAATGTGTCCCTCCTGCCATGCAGTGCAGGAAGTCCAGGCCCTCCCTCTACAGAAGGGAAGACAGCTTCAAAGCCTGCACGAGCTGGTCTCAGAAGGCCAGGGGTTGCATCCAGTCACTGGCAGCCACTTTTCCTCAATAACATACCCTCCCCTTATCAGACAATTAGCTAGGTCATTGGTGGCCAATACCTGGCATGTGTGTGCTCCTGATTCTGGATCCTCAGGAGACATTCAGCACATTTTTTCCCAGGGAGCTTGCATACAGCCTCAGAATCCTTCTCAGCACAGTGTTCCAGGAAGCTACTACTAACTAGTGAGTTAGTATTCCAGATGAAAAGCTATTTCATGACTTACTTTTTCTGTTGTGATTTTGTTTTAATTACAGAGGAGTACTTATGATAGATAAGGTCAGGAAAGATTGTTAGAGCTCTGTGGCTTCTCCAAAGGTCTTAAAACTAGCAGGTAGGGCCACACCAGATGATGGTATTTGTTTCAGGTACTTTCTCTCTTTCCTACCACTTTCCTATGAGCCAACCCTCATAGGAAAGTGGTGGGAAAGAGAGAAAGTACCTGAAACAAATACCATTGGCCTCAGAGGTTGCAGCATGACCACTCCTGGAAGGATGCCTTTTCTCCTTATTCCTAACCATTGTAGACCCGCCCCAAGGCCCTCTGAAAAGCCTTCTCAAACCACTCAGCCCAGTGTGGGCTGTCTCCCTGTGTTGACTCCCTGTAGTTCCTCCTGGTCATGCCAGACACTTAGCTCAGAGAAGGAAAACAGATGGACATAGCACGTGTTGTTTGGCTTCCCTTATCCCTGACCATGGCAGGCATCACTAATCACTCAACACACTCTTTCCCATTGAGCCTGGACAGATCTCAGAATCCTTCTCAATACAGTGCTGCAATGGATGAAATCCGTTTACCATTATGTCTCAGCCCCAGCACACTGTGCATGCCCTCTATCTGCGCTGTCCAATGAGGTGGTCACTAGTCATAGTGTCGACTCAGCACTTGAAATGCCATTGGTGCTCTCCTCTCTGTGTTCCCTCCATCTGGTCACATACTACCTGAGGACAGAGATTGAAGTACATAGTCTTGGATCATATTGAGTCTAGCCCAGACTTGGCACATAGGAGGCAGTCCTCATGGATTAAGATTGACTTAAGATCCCCCTGCTGGAGGCTTGGGAAGGTGTCCCCAATATCCTGAGCCCCGAACCCAGTGGTAGACTCAGCCTTTGCTCAGGGATGTTCCATGGAAGGGGTGTTGCAAGCAACCAGAGGATGAAATGATGGTCTCCTCCTGTGTCATGGCCACACATGGCTGGAGAGCAGGAGGGCTCAGTGATGTGCTCCCAACTGAACAGAGCAGTAGCAGGCACCCAGGCCCCCTCATCCTGAAGGCCAGGAGCTGCCCAGGCTGCCTGACAAGATTTTTTGAGGGGAGAGGAGAAAACAGTACAGCAGGCAAGGTCCTGTCCCATGGACCTTGACCACTAACTAGAGTGCCCTGGGCATCAGTACCTGATCTGAAAAATGGAGATGACAACATCCTCCTCACAAGGTTGTTGTAGGATTAAGTGAAATCATGTGTTAATGGCAGCTGTAGCCACTGCTACCTCTCTCTTCACTGGAGGAGAGGAGATGGGCCTGCACCTTTATTGAGCTTCTTTATTGAGCACTTACTATGTGCCAGGGACTGTTCAAAGACCTTTACATCTATTGATTCACTAAATCTTTACAATAATCCTACGAAGTGTTTACTATTTTTACTAATCTCTTCTTACAGAAGAGAAAATGAAGGCCCAGAGGGGCTGAGTAACTTTCCCAAGGTCACAGAGCAAGTGAATGACAGAATCAGGCCTTGAACCCAGGGAGTGTAGCCCCAGAGCTGCATTTTCAACCACTAGGACATACCTATCTCTATGAAGTACCATGCCCATTTAGCTCTGCAGAGATGCGGCAAACGGGCCAGAGACTAGGGACTCATTCAGTTTACTTTGGCTCTCAGAGGTAGTAGTTAGTGCATTGCCTTAGCACCAGGCCTGGATTACCGTCTTTGCTGTAAGAATGACAACGATGGCTAATTACATGAGGTCTTGTGATGAGGACCCTAGGAGAATCTTGTCCAGTCTTGGCTTCTAGAATGCTTGACCTTCCCCGAAAGGGTGGGTTTGTTCTTGTCTTTGGAATCTGAACTGACCTCCAGGAAGCTTGGCAGCACATCTGGGATTCAGCCAGTGGCAGAAGATTTTGTGTGAGCGTCAATCCCAGGACTGCTCTGCCTTTGCTGTTCTTTTTGCCTCTTCCTGCTTTCTTCTACCTTACTACATAACATCCATCTATCTGTCTGGATCAGTGGACCAAATCAGTGGACCTTTTGGAGCAAGATAGGATAAAAGCTCTGAAGTAACTAAACATTTTAAAGTGCCTGTCCCCTCCTCATGTTAGCCTCACCTAAGGCCTGCACCTGGACGGGCAATGGACTGGCTGCGTTAGGTTCACCGGGGAGATTTCGCCACATGCCAAGGTCAGCCTCCTTCCCAAGACCTGAAGTGGACCTTGTAGAAGGGGTCTGGTGGTGGGCACCTCATGAGCTCCAGGAGTGATCCTGCTCTGCAGCTGGGGCTGGTGAGCCCTGACAGAGAGAGAGAGAGAGAGAGAGAGGGAGAGGGAGAGAGATATGAAGAGAAGGAGAGGGAGAAAGATGGGGGAGGGGAGAGGAAAAGAGAGGAAAAGAGAGAGGGAGAGAAACAGAGACAGAGGGAGAGGGAGAGAGAGAGGAGACAGAGAGATAGGAAAAGAGAGAAAAAAAGAAAGATGGAGGGAGGGAGAGAGAGATGGAAAGAGACAGAGAGAGAGCGAGGGAGCGGGAGAAAGATGGGGGCTGGGGGGGAGAGGGAGAGAGAGAAAGAGAGAGACAGGGAAAGAGAGAGAGAGAAAGAGTCAGAGAGGGAAGAGAGAGAGAGACAGGAAAAGAGAGAAAGAGAGACAGAGAGAGAGGAAGAGGGAGAGAGATGGGGGCGACGGAGAGGGAGAGAGAAACAGAGAGAGAGACAGAGAAACAGAGAGAGAGAGAAACAGGGAGAGAGACAGAGAAACAGAGAGAGAGGGAAAGAGAGAGAGAAACAGGGAGAGAGACAGAGGGAAGAGAGAGAAAGACAGAAAGAAGGAAAGAGAAAAGATAGAGAGACGGGGGTGGGTTGGGGAGAGGTTCAGAGAGAGAGAGAGACTGAGACACAAACACACACACAAAGAAAGAAAGAGAAACAATTATAGAGAAAAACAGACTAAGAGACAGAGAAAGAGACACAGAGAAAAAGAAAAAGATAGAGACTGAGATACAGAGAGAGAGAGAGAGAGAGAGAGTTTATGTGTGGCCCAGTGCCTAGAACCTTCTGTGCTCCTGTAGTGAAACACAGACACCCTTACCTGGTCCCGAGCATTGTTTAAGTGGCTGAGAAAACAGGGATAAGGGTCACAGTGAGATGTCAATAAAAGTCCCACTGTGCACTGAGCAGTCTGAAAGGCTGGGAGGTTTAAAGAAGAGTAAGCGGTGAGTTTTTGCCGTTGTCTTCCAAAAAATAAAATCACCTGAGGCTTGCCATCCAGGAGACAGGTTTCAGGAGAAGCCTCAGGAATCTTTCCCCCTACCTTTTGCTTGTACTCTGCCCTTCCCAGAAGCAGCTTGATGAGTCCTCAGCAAGTGAGGGAAGTAAGTAGACTCCTCCAGGGGAAACTGAGGCCCAGATCAGGGGAGGCTGGGGCAGACGAGGGTTCCGGCTTTCCTGGGTGTTGTCTGGGCCTTCGCAGGCCGAAGCAACCCCACGTGGACACCCCCTCTCCCACCACATTTCTGGGTGGAGCCTCCCTGCAGAGAAGCTCTCTGAGACTGAAAGGGTGGGGCGGGGCTGGGGCAGCCTGGGCTCCCCTGGTCCTTCAAAGAGTGAGGCCAGCTCAGCACAAAGCAGCGGAACTGCCTGAGAGGCTGGGCGTGGCCCTGGAGGGGGACACTGGGGTCCTGTCTCCCTCCTGGACAGTGCTGTGGGTTTTCCTGAAACCCCACATGGCTGGAGTCCACGTGGGCTGGGCCTCTGCCTCCTCAACCCTCTCCTTTCCTCACCCCCGCCCCAACCCCGTCTTGGTCCCTCCTTTCTCTGAGCCTTTGCCCAGGCCATTCACAGCCCATCAGGCCACCATGTTTTATCTGTTCTTTACACTGCAGCAGGGAGGCCGTGCTACCCCCCAGAGGCCAGGGTTTCTGCCACTGAGGAGCTTAGCACCTGCAGCCATCCTCTAAGTCACATATGCCCCTGTGAAGGCACTTCTTCTGCACTGGGACTTGCTCTGACAAGGTGGCCTCTAGGGCAGGCCAGGAAGGGTGACTTCTGGGGACAGGGATGCAAAAAGGGGGCTGGGCTAAAGGGTCATTAGCGGGGCCTTTTCCAGGAACAGCCTTCGCTCACCTTCCCAGGCATCTGAGGTTTCCTGGAGTTGGGGGAGGCTCCGTGATGGGGGAGTTCAGAGGGTGATCTTGCCACCTCTGGCCTCTTCCCACTCCATGGAATCAGGAAGGGCCTTTGTGAGTCATGTGCGGCACCAGAAATTCATCACAGCAACCCTGGTGCTCAGGTTTATATACCCTCAGTGATGGAGAGCTCACTACCTAACCTAGCTGACTGTTCTATGGCTGGACAGCTCTGGCCTTTAATGCCGTGTGTGTCCTTCATCTCACTGGAGTCCCAGACCTGTCTCTACACCTACCAACACACATCTCCAGCATGTCTCGAGACATGCGGCACCAGAAATTCATCACAGCAACCCTGGTGCTCAGGTTTATATACCCTCAGTGATGGAGAGCTCACTACCTAACCTAGCTGACTGTTCTATGGCTGGACAGCTCTGGCCTTTAATGCCGTGTGTGTCCTTCATCTCACTGGAGTCCCAGACCTGTCTCTACACCTACCAACACACATCTCCAGCATGTCTCGAGAGCACCTCAAACTCAACGTTCCTAAGGTGAGCAGGATGTTTGACCCACCCCTAGCGTTCCTTCATCTGTGAAGGCATGAGCCTCCAGCCACCCCTACCCCGGCTCTGCTGCCCACATCTCAGTCCCCGCTGACCCGTCCTCCTCTCTCCATCACTGCCTGCCCTCCCTGGTCCCAGCATCTGCTCCTGTCCTGCCTCTTTTATCTTCTACACTGCAGCCAAGGGGTCTTTTAAAAAAAAATCTTAATGCAGTCACGCCTCTTCCCTGGTTAAAACTCCTTAGTCACTTCCCATGGCTCTCAGGCTAGAGACCAGATTTCTTGATGTGACCCATGTGGCCCACAGGGTGCAGCCCTTGCCACCCCTCTGGTGTCATGGTTCACCTGCCCTTACTTTTGGAGGTGGAGATGTGGGGCGGAACACTGTCATGGCTGGGAGCACAGACTAGAACCAGATGTTTGGGTTCAAGTTCAACTCTGCTAATTACTGGCTGTGTGACCTTGGGCAATTTATTCAACCTCTCCGTGTCTTGGGTTGTACCTCCGTAAAATAGAGGTGATGATCATGAGAATTTCTCCCCCTTGTGAGATTTGTTCTCACTATTTAAAAAGTGAAAATGTTCCCGCGCCTTTGGGAGGCTGAGGTGAGTAGATTGCCTGAGCCCGCAGGTTCGAGACCCGCCTGGGCAGCGAGACCTCATCTCTACAATAAATCAAAAAATTAGCTAGGCGTGGTAGTGCACACCTATAGTTCCAGCTACTTGGAAGGCTGAGGCGGAAGGATCGCCGGAGCCCAGCAGGTCGAGGCTGCGGTGGCTGGGAATGGCCACTGCACTCCACTGGCAACGGAGTGAGACTGCAACTCAAAACCAATAAAAAAACTAAAAAATAAAAAGTGAAAATGTAAAGCGCTTTGAGCAGCGTCTGGTACTGTAGTAAGAGCTAGCCTTGAAAGATTCGCAGGCATGGAGGTGGTGGGAAGGACGTGGGCTCCCAGCCAAGCTTTCTGGGTTCAGGTTCTACCCTTGTCCTTCCAGGCTGTCCTGTGCTGTCTTGCAGGTCACTTCGCCTCTCTCCCTCTCTGTTTCCTTGCTTGTAAAAGGCAAGCTCCGAATAAGTTCCTATGTGCCAGGCGCTTGCTGGCTCCCAAGAGGCGCCAAATTGTGTGAGTGTCAGCCATCCCTGTGCTGAGACCCCTCAGTGAGCTATGCTGTGCTCAGATCACGACTCAGTCGTCCCTTCCCATGATGAGCCACACACAAGTCAGGGCCTGTGGCTGGATCACGGCTCTCAGCTCCTCTCAGCTCCCTGCCCCTCTCAGCCACAGCTCTGGTGACAGAGTCTGTTTCACACTGATGTGTGTAGCTTCTAGATCCTTCTGTGCCCCTTCCCAGAGTATAAGCTTCATTCACAAGGGCAGTCTCTTTGTCCGCTTGCTCAAACATGTATCCCCAACACTCGGCAGAGCTCTGCAACATAGTAGGTGTTCAGTGCCCATTTGGGAAAGAAAAGGAAGGAGGGAACGGGCTCTCAATGTCTGTCCATGGACACTTACCCTCAGCTCCCGCCTCATCCTGTGCCAGGTTTCGAGATGACCCCTGACCCCTTAAGACTCTAGAGGACCTGGACCCCTTGCCAGCCTGGCTCACCCATGCAGTTAGTTCCAGGGTCCCACTCTTTGACTCCTCTGAAGCAACAGCAGGACTTTGGGTTAGCTGGAAGGAAGGACTTCCTCATATGAAGGCTGAAAAGCTGGGGACACATGCTTTCTTTCCCGACTGTTTCTGAGTTGCAGAGCCTGAGGCCACATCTGTGGTTCTGGTGAGACAGGAGGCAGAGGGAGGCAGGGGCAGGCATCCGGAGGACCCTCAGGCCCCTGTTTCATGGCCCTGGGAGTCTGTGATCAGACGCCAAGGCACAAACAGAGCTGCGGAGGGAGGGAGAAGACAGTTTCTCAGGCACCCCCACGCAACCCCCCCCAGCAGCCCCTCCCCGGCCCTCAGCAGACAAGCCCCTGGAACAGCCCAGGCAAATCCAGTTTTGGTGGGTGCGTGTGGGTTGGATGTGTTGATTTCCTCCGCTTTGACTTCACCCTGCCAACTGCGTGCACCCTGGGGCATGTGGCCACATATGGGCTTGTCCCTTTAACAAACCCCTTCTGTGGGGCCAGGGCTCTCCTGTGGTCCCTGGGATGCGGCCCACAGAGCCAGCACCAAGCCCAAGCCCAGCCCTGCCTTTGAGCCTTGCTCTCAATGGAATACCCTCGCTCCTCATCGCCTTCCCTCCAAAGCCCAGCCCGAAGCCCACTTCCTCCTGGGACCACGGGGGTGAGTCCTAAGTAATTCAGTTTGGGTGTGGATTGAGACACAAGACCTGGGTCTGCCAGCCCAGCAGCAGTTACACTTCAGGATGCTCCAAAGGGCTCCAGAGTGGGGGTCAAGCCCCACTACCCCAGCACTGTGATCAGAGCATTGGCCCAGGAGCCCAGTTCTGCCTGCTGTGGCCATTTCTTCCCACTCCTGGTGCTCAGGTTGAAGGCAAGGCCACCAGCAGGACCTCACTCACCCTCCTCCTGGGCAGAGGGGCTTTGAGCTCCTGGGAGGGGCGGGCATGGCAAGTGCAGAGAATTGACCCCTCATCACAGGGGCGCAGGCCATAAGTCCAGGGCAGTGGGGCCAGGCTGCAGCAAGTGGGAGGATGCAGGCCTGGCCCCAGCTGGAGAGAAGAGCACCCTTCACCCGAGCACCAAGCACCACAAGCTGGCAAAACAGGTGCTCACTCCCTCACATGTGGACATCTCTGTCTATTTTCTGGACTCATCTAATTTTATCCTTCCATCTGTCCTGTGTAGTCCAGTGGTTAACTAATATTATTCCCATTTGACAGGTAGGAAATTGAGATCCAGAGGGGTTTTATATCTTGCCTAATACACAGTTAGTGGGAGAGTTGGAACCAGACCCCGAAGCCCTGGCACTCCCAAATGTAGTCAAGCTGATAGCAACACTGCCCAGTTCCACAAATAGGATGCTTTGTTGGGGGCTGGGGGTCATCTGTGCTACTCCAAACTAGAGTTCTACCCCAGCCTCCAAGACAGGAGGGGTCATACACTAATAATACCAAAGATGAGTTATTAAATGACATCATCCACCTCAAACGCTTAGCACAATGCCTAGTATATATAGTGCTTACTATGCATAGCAATTATTGTTAACATTAACTCTTGTTTAATAATTCAACCCAGCATTGACAAATGCTCCATGGTTTCCCAGGCATGTTCCTTTATATGATCTCATTTGGAGGTTGATGGGGGATGGGAGAAGGTCGTATCCCCATTTTGCAGACTCCCCCAGGGAAGGTGCCAGCCTGAGGTCCCAGGGCCTCTCCCTCTGGGATCCCTCTCCACACCACAACTTGGACCCACCCCACTTATCACAGAAGCCTGGGTTGAACCGGGGGCCCTTTAAGAGCCCTGAGGCCGAAGCATGGGGAGGGAGTGGCCCCTAAACCCAAGGCCAGGCTGGAGCCTCATTCTCTGGGGGGAGTGAGTAGCCACCTGGCATTTTCTCTTTGATACTGATACAGGCATTTTAATAGCTGCAACCGATCAGGCGGGTGATGTTTCAGCCCTGGCCACACAGGGCATTCCAGGAGGCCCTGGCTGCTGGCAGGGATAAAGCAGGAAGGCTACTTTGCCCAGGGTGGCTGAGGGTCTGCCCCAGGGCCTCAGTCTGGGGACTTCTCATCAGGGTCTCAAACTCTAATGCCTAAAGGGGCTAGGCTGGTGGCCTCAGCAGGTGAAGTTGGCAATCAGGAAAGAGTACCTTGGTGACCCTGATAGCCCATGCCCATCTAAAAGGTTCCACCTTCTTGCAGTACCACCTGGTCCTACCACGCCTGGAGTTGCCATATCCTCTCCCTGTACAGGGGAGACCAGAAGTCAGAACTTGATGCAAAATCTCCCGATGCACTAACAACTGATATTTACTGAGCAACTACTATATGCCAGGTCCTGTTCTAGGCATGGTGAAGAAAACAGAAAAAATACCCATGCCCTTACATTCTAGTGATTGAGACAAAAATAATACTCAACAAAACAATACAAAACAAAACAAAACCCAAAAGACCAAAGGTGGACATAAAGTGGGGGGTGGTATTGGGGTAGGAAGTATATTGAGGGGACACAGGAGGCAAGGAAGGCTTCACTAAGAACTTGCCAGGTGGGTAGCTGGGAAAAGAAGACCCCAGGCAGAGAGCCCAGTGAGTGCAAAGGCCCTGGGGCAGGAGAGAGCTGGGTGTGTGAGAGAGCTTCAGAGGCCTATGTGATCACCCTGGCTGCCATGTTGAGAATGGTCTGGAGAGGCAAGGGCAGAAACGGGGACTGTGAGAAGGTTATCGCAGTCATTGGGCCTGAGATGACATCTGGCTTGGACCAGATGATAGTGGCGGTGGTGGTGAGAAGGCTCAGATCTGGGATGTGTCTGGAAGGTAGAGAACAGGAGTTACTGATCGGATGCGTGTGGGGTGAGAGAAAAAGACAACCATGATAATAATCGTGAGGTTTAGAGTAGCTGTCAGGAGGGAGCCATAATGGGCAAGCCGGTGGCAGGGCAGGTCTGGGGAGGGGGGACAGAGCATCAGGAGTGCATGTCTGCCTGACTGGTTGAGATGCCTGTGGACACGGCCTGGCGTGTGGACAGAGGCTATGTGCCTCTGGGTTTCGGGGAAAGCTCAGGTTGGAGGCATAAGGGAGACATCGTCACACATGGATGGCCTTATAGCTGGGAGGGTAGGCAGGAAACCAGGAGAGGGCTGTGTCTTGGAGCCAAGTGCAGAAAGAAGGGGGAGGGGCAGGAGAAGAGGGAGTGGGGAGCACACACTACTGCCAGGCTGAAGTGAGGCGTGAGGATCCTCCACGGAAGTTGGCATCACAACACATCATTGGCACCAATGAGACTCCCCTTGAGGGAGGGCAGAGGTAAGAGCCAAACAGAAGTGGTCCGAGATAGAGCAGGGGAAGTAGGAGGCTACAAAGCTAGACCCTTGCCCTCAAGGAGTTGTTCTAGGGAAAGAGCTAAGGGAGGATTTTCCTTTTCTTTCTTTGTGATGGGAGGAACAACCACACATTTGTATAATGATTCCCAGAAGGTAGGCTAACTGCAGCTCACAACTCATTGCCTGGGTTTTTTTTGTGTTAGAGTCTCACTCAGTCGCCCAGACTGGAGTGCAGTGGCTCCCTCCCGGCCACCACAGCCTTGACCTGCTGGGCTCCGGCGATCCTTCCGCTTCATCCTTCCAAGTAGCTGGAACTACAGGTGCCCGCTACCACACCCAGCTAATTTTTTATTTATTGTAGAGACGAGGTCTCGCCAAGTTGCCCAGGCGGGTCTCTAACCCGTGGGCTCGGGCAATCCACTGGCTTCGGCCTCCCAAAGTGCTGGGATTACAGGCTGAGTCACCGAGCCTGGCCTCCCTGTTCTTGTAAATACATTTACTACAGGAATTCAGCCATGCAGATTTGTTTCTGAGCTGTCGATGGCTGTGTTCACCCTGCAGAGTTGAGGCATCATGGCAAGATGGTGTGACCCTGCCATCCCAACTTCAGATATTTACTGGCTGGTCCTTTACTGCAACATTTGCTGGTCCCTGATGCAAATAATCCAGCTAGAGGAGGGAATTGGTAGCAGGAGAGCAGGAGCCCTGCTGGGTGATGTCCTGGGGCACACGGAGGGGTTGACCTTAGCTGGGAGTACAGAAGAAGAGAAGGGTACCCACCAGCAGAGATGCAGCTGGATGGTTTGTGCAGTGGTGGTTGCCTCTGGAAGTCCTCTTCTGCCTGCTTGTTTTCTCAAGGTCATCAGTTGACAATGAAGTTGGGGGAAGAGGCATGGGTGACTTTGGGATAGAAGGTGGGAAAACTCCCAGGTCAGTGTGATGATGGCTCCAGGGAACACAGAATGATGGCTGGGCTTCCATTTGAGATCAGGATCTTGAACTACGATCGGCAAAGTCATGTATTTCTCCCACCTATTCCGCTTTACTCTGCTACCTGGGTGTAGGTGTGGGGCAGGTGAAGACATTGGCTCTAGACAGGTCTGACTTTGCCAAGAGAGTGAGATGAAGGAGGAGGGTATCAGGACCATGGAGGGTACAGACAGGGGCTGGTGATAACCACTGACACAGAATCTGAGCCAGGTGTGGAGGAAAGTGAAATATGACCAGTGAGGGACAGTAAAAGCATGCAGGACACTTGGGCTGAAGGTCCTGTGGGCTGTGAGGGTCCCTGGGGTTGGGGTGTCAGGTCCTTGGGAGATTGGGATCAGTAGGTAGGATGTGGAAGCTAAGACTATGGGAGGGTTGAGGTGATGTTGGGATTTGATGTCTAAAAACAAACTCTGCAGAGGCCAGAAAAGCACACTTGCACCCTGAACTTGGTAAGTTTCCTAGCTGTGACCTGCTGGCTTTGCCCACTCAGATGTCTCCTTCTGATCCAGGCTCCTGGTGTGTCTTCCACCCAGACTCTCTCCTGGACTCTGTGCCCAGCCGCCTGGGCTCCTCAGTGAGGATAGTCCCAGGATCCTCAGTCTCGTCATCTTCCCACAGCCTGCTCTTGCTTTTGTCCCAGTTGTGGCATATCAACTGCCCAAGGCAGGGCCTTGTTCCCACCCCACCACAAATCCAACCTGTACCCAGTCCCTTTTTCTTTCTACATACCTCTTCCTCTTGTCTGCTTCTCCCCACAATACTCTCACGTCGTAGTCCTGACTGCTAGCATTTCTTCACTGGATAGGGACCATGACATCTTCCAGGGAGGACCTCAGTACCAGCCTTCTCACTGTTTTGGTCTATCCTCCACATGCTGCTGGGGTGACCTTTATACAACCCAAATTTAACTACATGCCTCCTTGCTGAAAACCTTTGAATGGTTCCTCCATGCTAGACCCCTCACGTGGATACCCAAGGCTCCTGTGTTAGGTTCTCCAGAGAAACAGAACCGATAGACTATCTATAGATATAGAAAGGGATTTATTATGAAGGACTGGTTCACATGATTATGGAGATCCAGAAGGCCCACAATCCGCCATCTAGAAGATGGAGGACCAGGAAAGCTGACCGTGTAGTTCCAGTCCAAACCTGAAGGCCTGAGAACCAGGAGAGTCAATGGTGTCAGTTCCAGTCCAAATCTGAAGGGACAAGAAGTAGTTGTGGGTGCAAGGGTGGGGAGGGGGCTCGATGTTCCAGGGTGGAAAAGATGAAGGCCCCATTGCAAACAGAAACAGCACTCTTGCCCTTTCTCTACTTTTTTGTTCTACTCAGGTCTTCAACAGATTAGATAATACCTGTCCTCATTGGTAGAATGATCTTTGTTACTCAGTCTATTGACTCAAATGCTAATCTCTTCTAGAAACACCCTCACAGACACATCCAGAACTGATGTTTTACCCGTTATCTGGGCATCCCTTAGCCCGTTCAAGTTGACACCCAAAAGTAATCATCACAGCCTCAACTTCACTCAACACTCAGGGCATCCAAAGTTAGCAGTCATCTGGACGCCTTAGAGCATGCTTCTCCCACACTAGGCTCAGACTTGTTTGCTGATGGGGACTGTATCTTGTTTGCTATTTTGCACAGCCTCACAATTAGTAGAAACCCAATAATATAAACTCCATTGAACAAAAGTATTAAACTTGAAGCTGAAGAACCCAGAATTTAAGCACTATGGGGCTTACATATTAAAGCCAATTCCCTTTCCTCTGTGAGTCTCAGAAGGTCTGGAGGAGCCTCAGGAAATGTGAAAGTTGCTTCCAGGTCTATATTGGGTCAGGTTCCCAAGAAACAAGATTTGAGGTGAAGGATTATGAACAGATAACTTACTGGGGTTAACATAGGAGGAAGTGAGGGAAACAGGGCTGGGCAGAGAGTCTGAGTTGCAATGCAGTCATAACGGAGGCCTCAGCTGGTCCTTTGGGAGCTCTGGAGCCGGGGTGACCTTTAGAATCAGTCCAAACTGAGGCAAAGGTCCAGGTCTTTGCACCCCATGCCTGCTAGTAATTGAATATGGATTGTCTCTTGGGGGTGGACATGACTCTGGTCAAGATGCTTCCTTCAGGTGACAGCAGATCCCAGAGAAGGCTCAGCCGTCAGCATCCAACACTCCCAGCGGCTAAGGAACGAGTGGCCTGATCCTGGGCACCTGGACAGCCTGCCTGCATGCACAGGACCTAGAGCTTTATGGCCGTCAGTAAGCCACAGAAGTGTGAGGGGTCTGTGTTACAAATTCAGTCTCTGCCATTGCCTCCGTGATCTGTCCCCCAATCCCCTCACATTCCTATACCCCTTTCCTCTCTCATATCACTCCAGCCACACTGCCCCCCTCTCCTGTTCCTCAAACACTCCAAGCACAGTCCTGTCTCTGAGCCTTCGCTTCTGCTATTCCCTCTGCCTGGAACACACTTCCTCCAGATACCACATGACTCATTTCCTTACTTCCACCAGATACCATACAATGCATTTCTTTCTTTCTTTCTTTTTCTTTCTTTCCAGGGTCTCCCTCTGTCACCAAGGCTAGGGTGCAGTGGTGCAATCATAACTTACTGCCGCCTCAAATTCCTGGGCTCAAAAAATCCTCCCAAGTAGCTGGTTCTCCAGGCACACACCATCATGCCCAGCTAATTTTTTTTTTTTTTTTGGTTGAGACAGGATCTCGCTATGTTGGACAGGTTGGTCTTGAACTCCTGGCCTCAAGCGATCCTCCCACTTTGGCCTCCCAAAGTGCTGGCATTACACATGTGAGCCACAACGCCCGGCTGATGCGTCTCTTTACTTCTGCCAGATCTCTGCTCAAATGTCCCCTCCACAGAGAGACCTTTCCATTCCCCCATGTTTAAAATACCACTTTTTGCCACTCTCTGTCCTCTTCCCTGCTTTATTTTTCTCCCAGCACTCACTGCTGACTGCATTATATATTTTTTTGTTTCTCTATTAATTGTCCCTTCCATGAGAAGGTACACCCCTTCGAGTGTATGTCCTATGGGCATGGGGTTGGGCCCACTCATCTTGTGCCATGTGGCCCCATCTGTCTTGTGCCATGTGCTGACTCCAAGTCTGTGCTGGTAGCTTGATCTCCCCAGTGGTTATAGTCTTTAGCCAAAATTCTGCAAGCTCTGCTGGCCTTGGCTTGTCAGTCACTGACTGACTCTGTCATTTAGCAGACACATCACATGCCTCTGGGGTGCCAGGCCCACAGGTTATTGATGGGCAGGGATGTGGAAATAGGTTTGTGCGGTCCCTTATGGGAAAGTGGCCTTGGTGAGCCAGGCTCAGAGCAGAGCATTAGAGGGGGCTCTCACCAGACGTTCTGGAAGGTCATTTGTTTACCTAGTGGTCATTCTGTGTCTACCTGTAGCCCTGCCCTTCATCATCCCTGTCTGTCCCTGAGCTCCCTAACCAGGGACACTTCTCTAGCAGCATGAAGTGGACTTTACATAGAAGGCCTGAGTTAACATCTCGTGTGTACCATATCCTGTGCGACTATCAGCAAGTCAGCCCTTCAGAGCCTCAGTTTCTTTAAGTAGATGATGACAACATCTACTTAGCTTCTACCTACCATAGAGTCAGATTATGAATGATTATAAGATACGCCTGTCTATATCAAAAGTCCCACTCAGTACCAGTACATGGGCTCAGAGGACAGTAGGTTGCTCTGAATCCTCACGAAGCTTCCTTCCTCCCTACCACCAAACCAGAAGGAGACATCACCTCCTAGGATACCTGACACTTCCTGCATGACTGTTTTTATCTCTCTTGTGGCCCATCCTGAGTGGCCAGATTACACAGAAGTGAGGAAGCAAATACTAGAGAAGTGCTTATAGGGGCCGGTGGGTCATTGAACTGGTCAACCTTGTCCAAATGGAGACTAGAGACATTTGGTGTAGTCAGTCATCTGCCAGGGTACAGCCCTAGGTGGCCAGATCTGCCAGTTTTTCAAGAGAAGTTACAAATGCTGATTTGCATGTGAAACCATTCACTTTAAAATATTGGCAGCAATTCAGTCGTCATCATCATCATAAATCACTGTAGGAATCACATAAAATACACCGAAGGGCCCATGTGGCCTTGGTGCTGCCAACTTCTAATGACTGCAATAGGTCCAGAGAGTGGGGTTTGAATTCCAGCTCTCTTCTTTTCTTCCCCTGTGACCTTGGTCTGTGCAGTCTCCTCTCTGCTTCAGTTTTCTCACCTGTAACTTGAGTGCAGTCATAGCTAATATTTATTGAGAAACCTCCTGGTGTCAGGTACCATTATTGTGTGCATCAGTCTTTTCAGTTGTCTCAGAAATCCAATGAGGTGCACATGGTTATGAACCCAGGGCCTGGGAACTGTGTGTGAACCAGGCAGCCTGGCTCCTGAGGCAGCCCTGTTAACCTCTGTGCTAGCCTGGCCTGCTTCAATGCAAGGATCAGATAGAAGTCCTCATAAGAGGCACTTATGCTATCCTGTGCAGAGTAAGCACACAGATGTTGGCATGCATGGGCTTCCTGCCCTGCATGGTCATTTTGCATGTACACGTCCATTTGCTGCCAGGAATATGGCAGCTCTGAGGGTAGGGGGTGTCCTACCTCTCTGGAACCCCTACCTCTTTGGGTCCTTCCAGATTGGCTCAATGATTTGAGGTGAAGTGAGGAAGAGGTCTGGTGAAGGGGTGCAGAGAGCCTTGCCAGCCCCCTACTCCTGCCCCCTTGCCCATCCTGTGGGTGCTGACTTTGTGAGGGATATCAGAAGAACAGAAGGTACTCTCCCTGCCCCGGAACCTATCAGGAGCCCAGTCCAAGACAGGAAACAATTAGCGGAGAGCTGAGAAAACCATGTCATCCTGTGCATGAGTGCGGGATGCGGGAGGCACAACTGGTTTATGGAGCCCTGTGGTTGGGGTCAGATTCTTTAAGAGTACTCTGAAGACATCAGGCACTGAGGTTACCAAGATGGGCCTTCTCTGTTTCTAATTACCCAGACACCCAGTGGCCAGTGGAAGGCCATTAAGTGCCTTTCTTTGATCCGGGAACAGTCCTCCTGCCAGCGCCCCCCACGTGGCCCCCTCCCCTCACCCCTCCCTCCCTACCAGTTCACAGACACTTTCCAGGGCTTGGTGTTTACGAGCTCCTGGTGACTCCTCTTGTCTCTCTCCTTGTGCAGAAATGGAAGCTCCACTGGAGGAGGCGCCGGGAGGTCCCAAAGACATCTCCAGGATGTAACTGCCCACCAGGTAAGGAGTTCCATGAACGGGTGAGGCCGGGCATTCCTAGGACTGAGACCGAAGGCTCTTCCCAGTGGCCATGCTCTAGCCACACCCCACCTAGGATGTCACTTGTCGATTGAATGATGGGAATGACTGTCTCTTGACTGGCCTGCTTATCCTCCATCCATCCATCCACCCATCCATCCATCTCTTTGTCATTCATTAACTCATAGACTCTTCTATGGGCTTGACACATTTTGAACCAGGTTGTGGTGAAGTCAGCTGAGATCATGGGCATGATTGTGTTTTGAAATTTATGAAGTACCACACAGAGTCAAAGGGAAGACCAGACCGAGGGAGGTGCCTTGCTTGCCATGCTTATTATGGTGTCTCCTGCTGTTGACACACAGTGGGTATACAGAAATGTTTGTTCTATGAATGAATGAATGGCCCCGTAACTCTAAGACCCCCTACTCCCACCCATAACTGTAAGAACATGTTTGCCGTAGATAGTTAGTTTAGGGTGATGCATGTTCACTCTATGCCCTCTGGGCTACATGCATGCACACACATGTGCTTACATGAAAGGGGTGAAGACATATACTAAATGTCGCAAGGTGATGTGGTATAATATAGTCAACTGGTCTAATCTGGGTTCAAATTCTGCTTTTGCAGAATTTTTTGTATGGACAGAGCCCTGATTTGCCTACTTCAGTGCTCTCTCCTATGTATCATAGGGCCTGCTCCCCAGTCCTATCTATGCATCTGAGTCACAGCTATGTACTTGAGAACAGGCTTTGTGCTGGGCACCATGTTGGGTGTTGGGTTCAAGTGCATTGTCCACAGTGAATGTCACTAATACGTTACAACCTATGGCCAGGTACAGTAACTTGCACCTGTAATCCCAGCACTTTGGGAAGCTGAGGAGGGAGGATTGCTTGAGCCCAGGAGTTCGAGACCAGCCTAGCCAACAATGAGACCTCATCTTTAAAAAAAGAAACAAATTAGTCAAGCATAGTGGTGTGTACCTATAGCCCCAGCTGCTTGGGAGGCTGAGGCAGAAGGATTGCCTGAGGCCAGGAGGTCAAGGCTGTGGTGAGGCTTGATTGTGCCACTGCACTCCAGCCAGGGTACAGAGTGAGACCCCTGACTCAAAAAAAAAAGTTACTGCTGGTGAAAATTTTCTGGAAGCTTCTGACTGTTGTCGTTAAGCTATGAGAATGGTAGATGATTAAGTTTCACTGTTCCCTCGAGAAACTAGAACCCCTTTGAGAGTGTGGAAGTGTGGAAGGAAGCCCTAAAGAAGCATTAGGGTAGATGATTAACACAGCTAGGTAATCGCTGAGAGTTTTGCCCTGCTCTGGGCCTCTGCCAGCTCAGAGCATGGCATCCTCCATACCCGCTGTGGCAGGTGGCATTGGCAGGGCACCCGCTGGGCTCTCTGGCAGGCCCTCCTCTGGCCACACCCTTGCCCAGGGTCTCCACGCCAGGGAAGCAAGGCCAACAGATGTTAAGCATATGGGAAAGAGAGGGACCACATTTGCTGGAGAGAGAATGGGCTGGGGTGGGAGTCACAGTTCCAGGATGCTGCTCCGGGAGATGATGAGACCGTGAAAGGATTCAGCTGGACCCAGTCAGAAGAGGGTCGTCCGGGTTAATTAAAAGGGTGTCCAGAGCCCTGGGAAGCTCTCTTCCTCTGGGCCTGGAGATCGGACCCTGGGGTCTGGGAAAGCTTTCAGGAGAGGAATGCCAAGATTAATGAGATGAGGTGGAGGCC
>NW_006991189.1:336200-363371 GCF_000164805.1 Carlito syrichta | reverse complement strand
TTCGCATCAGGGTTTCTGTGGCAGCCCAAGTTTCCAATAATTATTTCTGCTGTCCCCATAACTCTTGAGCAATAAAAACTGCTTTTTGCTCAACATATAGTATTCTGGTTAATTAAGGGCGAGAGATTTGGAGCCGCAGAAGATATAGGTTTGAATTCCATCTCCAACAATTACCAGCTATGTGTGACCTTTAGAGAGGTATTTAACCTCTCTGTGCCTTGGTTGCCTTGTCTGAAAACCAGGGCTAATAGCCTCCTTGCAGGTGTATGGTGGAGACTCAATGAGATAATCCTGGAAAGTACTTGGCACTTTGTCTGATTTCTAGGAAGCACTATTATTATTATTGTCTTAACTGCCTCTCACACTTTGAAGATGCACAGACATCCTTTTCAAATGCCATGTCCTGGTGCCTGGTGTGCTCGAGGCAATGTGGGCTACATGTTTATGATCAGGCAGACACTGACCTGTCTCTTTTCCATGCCTGGTTGGTGAAAGCACAGCAGCTGTCTCATTGCCTCCAAGTGTCCTGCCCATAATCGGGGAGGATGGCTGACCCATAGGTCTCAATTTTGTGTTTCAGAACATATCTGGCTCAGGTGAACCTGGGGAGGGATGTGACAGGAGGGGGAAAGATTTGGAAGAACACTTCGTTTGCCTGCTTGGAGTCCATGTGGAAACCGGGATTCTCAGACAGCAAGGAGAAGGCCATGAAGCAGCTTAGAAGGTCAGGGGAGGAGAGATGCCTGGGGAAGAAGGAAGGGCTTGGTGCCAGTCCTCTCCAGCAAGAGGACACCCGCAGGGACTGGGTGGAGGAACGAGGCAAGGGCTCTTGTGAAGGGTATCTCTGGGTGTTGAGAATTTCTCTGAGGGAAGTTTGGTCCAAAGTATTGAACAGAGCCAGGTAGACAATATGAGAAGAATTTAAAGAGAAGGTTCTAAATTGAGGCAAAATCAGAGGGACTAAGATACTCTCCCAGCTTCTGGGGGACTCAGGCAGAGATGGACTGAAATGGCTACACAGAGGCATCCTACATTTTGGAATTATGGAGTAAAACATATGTCCTCACATTGTGCCTCTCCAATTACTTTCTGAGGGCCAGAATTTATAAATAAATAAATTTATAAATAAATAAATTTATAAATCATTTTATGAACCCCTGTGACACTTGCAGAAGGGCTCATACAATTGTCAAGTGCAACGTACAGATTCAAAGCATGATTCACTCATCTTACCAACACCTAATATTGTACCCCATGCTTAGTATATGTTCTGTGAATGTTCAATAGTTTATCATAATAATCATTCCTGATGATTGGAGTCTTCCTTGTGTCCTCCATCTACCCCCACCCCAAGTCTTGCCTGATGCTGAATTCACCGCTGTTGGGACAAGCAGATAAACACACTCTTCCTGCTCACTGTGGTCACTGGGATCAGAGCCTAGGTCCTTAAACCTGTACCTGCCCCCTGTCTGCCTCTGTGGCCAGCTAGGCCGAGGTGGAGTCCTGTGGTGGGTGTGTTCTTCCTTGTGGCAGCCTTGGGCCCCTGGGCGGCGCCCAGAGAGCTTGGGACACATAATCGTGGGCATAAAACCTGCCTCCTTCCCTTTCTACTCTGACCTCACCAGCATCCTCCCAGGATCCTCCCTGTCCCAAAATAGCCACCTACTGGCTGAGATCTGGCTGCATCCTGCCACTGGGCTGCACACGCTGTTGGCCAGGGGAATGATGGGCTTGTGGGCTTGAGACGGGATGCCAAAGGTCAAATCTCAATTAGGAGGGTCACAGTGGCTAGAAGTTCAGAGGAATAGGTGTGGGCCATTTGCAAAGCGTGTGGCCTGGCGGGACAGGAGAGGGGCTTGGGAACCGATATGCATACCGTGGGACTTCCTAGGCCACTTGAGAAGAATACAAAGGCCAGGGAGACTCTCCCATTCTCTGGCCCTGTTCTTATGAACAGACGAGGAACAGGACAATATTGGCTCTAGCCATCCAGGAAGCAGCTACTTTAGGCCCGCCACACTGGGGCTGGGCGGGGCCAGCCTGTGTCAAGTCCAGGGTGGGATTGGCAGTGTGAGGGATGGTATGCTGTTTCACACTGAGGAACCATGTGTAACTGAGCTGCTGGAAGAAATCACTTTGCTGCCCAAGCCTCATCTCTAAGAGGAAGGATAGGCCACAGCCATGCCCTGAGCGCCAGACCAAAGGGCTTTGGGCTGCAGCGGCAGTGGCAGGGGGCGGCATGGCCAGGCTTGTGCACTAGTGCCATCACCGGCCCTGCAGAGAGGATGGATGGAGCCAGGAGGCCTTCAGGCAGCCTAGTGGGGAGGCTGCGGCCATCCTCTGCACTGGTGTGCTGGTGAGGAGAGCATATGAAGTGCAGGGAGCCCGAGGTGCTTGGGACTCTGGACAAACTTCACTGAAGGGTGGCTCTGGAGGCAGGTCACAAGGAACAAAGCAGTAGGTGGGAGGACATACAGTTAGGGTCTAGATGCAGCTACTGCCCTCACAAAAGACCTCCACACCCAGGGACTTAAACCAGGGAGAAGTGAAGGTATATCTTCCTTGGGAGAGTAGGGATGGGGGGTGGCTCTGCCCTCTTAATCTCGTGACTTCCATCTCTGGGTCCCAGCAGATGTTTCAGTTAGTGTGAAAGAGGAAGGAGACAAAGGTTGTATGTGCTCAAACCAACACGAGCAAAACTTGCAAAAAAAAACACGTCACTTCTGCTCACGTCCCATTGGCCAGAACATAGTCACATGGTTACTCGCAGGTCCAAGGGAGGCCAGGCAGTATTTTTTGCAGATGGCAATATGCCCAGAGAGAACTCACTTGCGATGGGAGGTGGGAGAACAGAGATGGCAGAACAACTAGCAGTCTGCACAGAGGGCATTCTGGGCTGGTTTAGGGACTGTCATACGCAAAAGCTCTGAGTGAGCAAAGGGCAGGCATGTTTGTGGATGGCAAGCAGTGTATGGAATGTGGAGCACAGAGCAGTAATGGGAAAAGGGTGAGGGTGATGGAGGTGTCGGGATATCCAAAGGCCAGGTAGAGGAGTTCCAGCTCTCTCTGTTCAATGGGAGGCAAATGTTTTCATCTTGAGGGTAACTGGTTAGCAATGACTGCCTGGAGGGTTGTGCTGAGTCAGCTTCTGAGATTGTACCTACGTTCCACCAAAAATGAGGTTATTGCTTAATAACGTCTGCCATGGGTGCAGGAGCGGTGGGTGGCAGCAACTCTGCCCTGGCTCTGTGGTTTGGGGAGGAGGGATATGACCTGACCCCATTTGTATTCTAGAACAGTAACTAGTAGTGATGTGGGGGCTGGCTTGGAGGGAGGGGAGAGCAGCCTCTTCTAGCAATGAAGTCTGTGATCCTATGAGCAGGGCTTTATGTCTCAGGAGCTGCTATTTATGTTCAGGTGGGATTGGCTTCTCCAGCCTTGGTTATTTTCCATAGCTAGTGAGGGCTGGTGCCCACACACCCTGAACCCTTTCCTTTGACTACTCTTGCCCTGTTTTCCTTGGCACCAGTCCATGCCCCCAACAACCTCGTGACATTTACATGGGCAAGGCCTATGACCAGAGCTTCAGTCCCAAACTGAAGTCCTCTTAACTCTCTTGTGCTGCAAGAGGGCAAACCCATAGCCCACCCCTCACCTCGCTCCTTTGTGGTCCACCCTATTTCAGATGTGGCTAATCCAGAAAAAGACACTGCAAACCAAAGTGTCCCTTCGTGCCATTTAGAGAGATCATTTAAACTCAAGAAATACTATTTTCAGGTAGCTCAGAAATCCTGCTTTCCATGCAAATAGTTGATGGGTTACTTCTGGGTCATACCTGACTGTTCCTTAAAGCAGGTCCCCAGAGGGCCAACCTGTAAGAGACCCTATGATGTGATTGCTGTTTCCCTTGATATTTATACTCCCACCTTTTGTCCCATTGTAGCCAGAGGACTGGCTTTCACTTGCTGTGTCAGCTTCATTCCTCCCCTCCCTACCTCCCCTCTGTCCTGCAGTCCTGCCTCATGACCCATCTGGCTTCCCAGAAACCCAGGTGCAAACCCGCAGCAGCAGTGTCTCCTGTGCCCTCACCTTGCACTCCATCAGTTGCTAGGTCCTGTCAATTCACTCCTTTGCTCAAAATCCATCCATGGCTCTCCACTGCTCACAACTCTCCCTCATCCTACCAGTGATAAGCCCACTTTATCTCTCTAGTCTGATCTCTGAGGAATCTCCTTCAGTCCTCTGGGTTTTTTTCAG
Source organism: Carlito syrichta (assembly GCF_000164805.1). Classification (NCBI taxonomy): domain Eukaryota; kingdom Metazoa; phylum Chordata; class Mammalia; order Primates; family Tarsiidae; genus Carlito; species Carlito syrichta. The sequence goes on along the minus strand of NW_006991189.1, from coordinate 359,114 downwards.
TGCAACTGGGTTGCTCACCTGCTGGACCCTACAGTGTCCCACCCTGTGCCCATTGGCTCATGCTGTTCTGGTATCTTTGCTTTCTGTTTCTGCCTGATGAGCTCTTAACCCTGTCAAGTCTGCTACGTCACCCCTGCAGCTTTTTCCATCCCTCTCTTCCTTCTTTACCCTTGGCCCTGAGTTCCACTATTTGATGACTATGTGAACATAATGCCCAGTGTATGCTCGATGTATAATCCAGGCAGAACCACCTCCTGGGATACGTAATTTGCTTAAAAGGAGAAGTGCAAACAGACTAAGATGTATACACCTGTGAAGCCTTCTCCTTGGCTGCGCTCACTACCGGTTGATTTAGATTGTCAAGGCGCTAGATTGTCTTCTTACACAGCAATAAGAGCTCTGGTGGGTTTCCAGCTGAGAGGAGCCTTCCCGCCTGCAAGATATGCCAGGTGGCTTCCTTGCCATCTCCACCTGGGTGTCTTAGAGCTGCCCGTCCCCCAAGGGCACATGATGGAAGCCAGTGTCTTGCCCCTACCTGGCTCCTTCCCGACATTCCCAATCTCACCCAGCACCTGAATCAGGACTTGGGCACCACCTTTTCCCTCACATCCCATCAGTCACCAAGCCCCGTTGATCCTACTCTGCCAATTCCCTCCATCTCCATCGCCATCACCCTTCAGCCTTCAGACTGCTGCTTCTCTCACCATACTCCCTGCTGTGGCCCCTGGCTAGCCTCCTCCATTGACTTCTTCACACAGACACCAGAATGGTTTTTTTTTTGTTTTTTTTTTTGAGCTGGAGTCTCATTCTATCGCTTAGACTGGAGTGCAGTGTGGCACGCTCACGGCCACCCCAGCATTGACCTGCTGGGCTTCAGTGATCCTTTCACCTCAGCCTTCCAAGTAGCTGGAATTACAGGTGCACGCTACCACGCCTGGCTAATTTTTCATTTATTGTAGAGACGAGTTCTCACCAAGTTGGTCTCAAACCTCTGGACTCAGGCAATCTACTCACCTTGGCCTCCCAAAGTGCTGGGATTACAGACCGAGCCTTGCCCAGAATGATATTTTTAATACTCGTGCATAACCCTAGTTAGCCTGAGTACTTCAACACTTGCCATCACTCTTAGGATAATGCTCCAAATCCCTAACGTGGCCTGCTGCCCCTCTCAGTCCCCCTTGCCATGATCCTTTCTGCATTCCTAGCAGGCTCTCTGGTGGTACCGGTGCTGCTGGTTGTCTAACCACATTTGGAATGGTACCACTCTGGGTGAAGGGAGCCCTGGCCAAACCAGAGCAGGGATGCTGTGCTTTAGAAATCTGCCAGTCACCGGGCTCAGTGGCTCAGCCTGTAATCCCGCGCCTTGGGAGGCTGAGGTGAGTGGATTGCCTGAGCCCACGGGTTCAGACTCACCTGGGCAACTTGGCGAGACCTCATCTCTACAATAAATCAAAAATTAGCCAGGTGTGGTAGTGCGCGCCTGTAATTCCAGCTACTTGGAAGGCTGAGGCGGAAGGATTGCCAGAGTCCAGCCGGTCGAGGCTGCGGTGGCCGGGAGCAGCCACTGCACTCCAGTCTGGGCAAAAAGTGAGACTCCAACTCAAAAAAAAAAAAAGAAATCTGCCAGTCAATAAAGCTCTGACCCTTAAAAAAAAAAAGAAGAAAGAAAAGAAATCTGCCAGTCAATAAAGCTCTGACCCTTGGCTCCAAACGAAGGTGCTTCTTGGCCTTTGCGTCCCCATTTTAGGCAACCGGCTTGCGCCAGAGGAAGGTTGACTGTCTCCTTGGAGAGGCCCCTGAATTTAGGGAGGGGCCCCTGAATTTAGGGAGAGGCCCCTGAATTTAGGGAAACCTCCCCAGCCACAGCCCTGTTCCCCTTGTGGGGAGGAGGGTCAGGTAACATGTGTGGGAGGGGCCAAAGTGACCACAGTTGCCAAACCAGGTGCTGCCCGGCTGCTAAAACGCTCCGCCATCTGCCCCTGGAAGCGCCTCTTCTCTCAAGGTCCTCTGGCTCTGCATTTTAGAGATGCCTGGGGAATTCTCTAAAGTTAATTTCTTCCCCATTTCCTCCCAAAAGCACTTCCAGATCCCCAGCCCTCCTGGACAACCCTGATAATGTGTTTCTCGTAGATCAGCACTGATAACGCCAGGGTGGTCGCTGAGATTTGTAGGGAAATAAAAATAAGGAAATGGAGGGTTCCGGAAAGGCCAGAAGAGCCCTGGACTGGGAATCAGTCCCAGACCCTGAGGGACTCTGACTGACTGCTCTCCTCCCTCTGGGTTTTAGCTTCCTCACGGAGGTAAAGAGGTAAGTGATTTTGAAGAACAATTTGGCAGTGTCTGGTAAAGTGGAGATTTGCTCCCAGCAAAGTGGCTCCTGTCCTAGGCACATCCCAGAGAAACACTCATCCATGCGCAAAAGAGGAGAAGAGACTCGCTGTGGCACTGCTTGTACTATCAAAAAAAGGAAAAAAAAAAAAAAAGAAAGCCTAAAGATTTGTCAGTAGGGGCCAAGCACGGTGACTCACCTCTGTAATCCCAGCATTCTGGGAGACCCAGGAAGGAGGGTCGCTTTAGGCCAGAAGTTCAAGATCAGTTTGGGCAATGTATTGAATCCCAATTTCTAAATAATAATAATAATAGTAAAAAGATTTGCCAGCGAGGGAATGGATACATTCCCTTCACCCAGAGTGGTACCATTCCAAATGTGGTTAGACAACCAGCAGCACCGGTACCACCAGAGAGCCTGCTAGAAATGCAGAAAGGATCATGGCAAGGGGGACAGAGAGGGGCAGTAGGGAAGCTAAAACCCAGAAATGGATACATATGTTGTGATGATTAAGTAACAGTACTTTCATCAATGAAATTCCTTGCACAGTGAACAGGACAAACAGACCCTTAGACCAAGCGATTCCATGGCTGAATCTCATCCTAGGGACAGAAAATCAAAGACGAGAGAATGTCTACAATATAACTCATTTATCTAAAGTTAAAAACATATAAAACAACACAGTGCACTGCTCAGCAAATACATATTCACTGAAATATACAATGAATATATATTCATTGAGCAGTGTACTGTGTAATATATATATCACAGGTAGTAAACATATACAGAAATGCATAGGAAGGAGAAACACCAAATTCAGTGGACAGATGGGTGGAAATTAGGGTCCCTTAGAGACCTGGCTGCCTTGGGAGCTATTTCACTGGATGTTGAGTTTGCCAGGTTCAGTATATATTTTTGGTAGTAATTTTATGGAGATAGAATTCACATATACACTGCATTCTTTTAAAGTATACAATTCCATGGTTTTTCATATATTCACAGAGTTGTGCAACCACCAACACCATCAATTTTAGGACATTTTCATCACCCTAGAAAGAAACTCCATACCCTTTAGTAGTCATCACCGTCACCCTCTGCCATGGCAAAGCACTCATCTATTCTCTATCTCTGTAAATGTATGAATGCTGTCAAGGTTCTCCGTGTTGTAGCATGCTTCGGTACTTCATTCTTTCTCATTATCTGATAATACATTTTATTATTATTATTATTATTTGAGTTGGCGTCTCACTCTGTCGCCCAGGCTGGAGTGTAGTGGCACACTCACAGCCACCCCAGCGTCGACTTGCTAGGTTCTGGCAATCTTTCCTCTTCAGCCTTCCAAGTAGCTGGAATTACAGGTGCACGCTACCACACCCGGCTAATTTTTGGATTATTGTAGAGATGAGGTCTCACCAAGTTGCCCGGGGTGGTCTCAAACCTGCGGGCTCAGGCAATCCACTCGCCTTGACCTTCCAAACTGCTGGGATTACAGGCTCAGCCATCGAGCCCAGTCATATTATATTATTTTTAAACATTTTTGAATGCCTGATACATTTCAAGGTAATGCATTTTTGAATCATGGGGCTGACTGGAGGATGCTGTTGTGTTAGAGGATGTTGAAAGAATCCATTGGGCTGCCTCTAATTGGCAGTCTCCACCAACAAGGATGTGTCATTGCTTGGTGCTTAAATCCTATGTATGTGGGCCTTCAGCCACCCCCTGGCTAGCAGGAATGGTCCCAGCCCTACCAGGACCCAGGTCCAGGGGGTCAAATCCTGCTCAGCTGGACTCCAACACCCAATACCCTCTGTGGTGCTGTGCAGCCCCTTGCGCTTCCTCTGCCCATGCTCGGTGTCACCAGCTCTGAGGTGTCTTCCAGGAACGTCCCAGATACAGCTGCTGGCCCTTTTTCTAAACTCCCTCAGGGTTGTGCTCTGATGGCTATTTGGCCCCAGCGTGAGAGAGCAGCAGGCAGATTTACAGTCCAGCAAGCCTCTTAACTTTCTTTCTTTGTGTGTGTGTGTCGGGGTCTCACTCTGTTGCCCAGCTGGAGTACTGTGGAACAGTCACAGCCCACTGCAGTCTTGATCTCCTGGGCCCAGGTGATCCTTCTGCCTCAGCCTCCCAAGTCACTGAGACTATAGGCACATGCCACCAGGTATACCTAATTTTTTAATTTTTTTTGTAGAGACAAGGTCTCACTATGTTGTCTACACTGGTCTTAAACTTCTGGGCTCAAGCAATCCTCCCACCCCAGCCTCCCAAAGTGCTGGGATTATAGGCATGAGCCACTGTGCCCAGCTACCTCTTAACTTTCTGAGCATCAGTCTTTGCCACAGTAAAATGAAGATGCTGGTGCTTGCCTGGTAGACTGAAGGGGAACAGTCAGTGAGCTAAGTTATGTATTAAAATGTTCAGACATGCTATAAAGATCCGCTTGTATGTCTTTGACTCCCCCATTGGACAGGACGGTGCTCCTGGCAGTGACTGTGCTGTCTGCAGGAAGGAGTAATGGCCTGGCTTTGGGAGCAGTGGTGCCCAGCTGACCTGTGCTGGGAGAAACAGGCAAACCTAGTGGTTGCAAGTGTGAGCTCTGACTTCCCAGTAAATCCCAGTAATCCCAGTTGTAAAATGGGAATGATTGCACGTCCCCTATTGGGTTGCTGGGCTCAAAATGGGGCCTGGCACACATCTAAGCTCTAAACAATTACAAGTTGCCATGATGCTGCTGCTGATGATGATAATATGGGCAGAAAAGGACTTCGAGTGAAATGGAGTCATGAGAGAGAGGTTACAGCCTTTGCCCAGTTGCATCCAGTCAGGTGAGGTCCTCAAGATGACGCCACGTTTGCCACTGAATCCAGTGAGGAAATGTGACTTAGGCTGTTTAAGGTGATGGCCCATTCCTGTTTCCCTGTCTGTCTTGTTGAAGGTTAGACCCTTTCACACTGTGAAAAACTCTAGATGCCTCTATGACAAGATACCATTCTGGGCACTACAAGAGATGTGAGATGGATGGGATGCATGCCAGCACTCAAAGATGTGATATGGCATTTGCTGAGGCGTCAGAGCCCTCACTGAATCCCAGCTCCCTATGTCTAGCTCTCTAGCATTGGAAAAGCCACTTACCCTCTCTGAGTTTCCATGTGCTCATCTCTTCCATATAAATAAGGCTCTTACAGGGTTACTGTGAATATTTCTGGCCAACCATAGAGGTACAGAATGGAAGGTACTAGAGGGAGGGGAACAGACTGGCCTGAATAACTCAGTTATTCAGTAGAGTTGGATGGTGTTGATGGTGTGAGCTATAAACAAAAGGCTGTGGACGGGCAGAGGAAAGATTCATGACACATGGGGGTATCAGCTGGCTCTTCGGAAGGGATGCTGGAGCTCGTTGTGATGCCTGGTGTGGGAGAACCTTGGGAACCCAGGTTTATGAAGATAGACTCACCCTCCTTCACCCCAGTTCATCTGGCCCATGTGCAATAGAGACTTCTGGAGAGTGGATTTGTCCTGAAGGCCATGTTTGTGTTCCTTCTCCAGATCGAGGCAGGTCATCAGCCTTTCTCAGGGAATGGGCTACGTTTGTAGCACCTGGTGTTTGGGATGGGGGTGACTAGATTTTTGCAGGATCTCCACTGTCCAACGAATTCTCCCAGGGAGAGTCAGTAGGAGAACATGAGGCAGCTGTCTGGGGTAGGCTCACAGGTAGACCCCAGCACTCCCTGCGTGGTCATTTCTCCCTGTCTGTTGGGTTCCCTGCCTCAGAGAGGCCAGCGAAGGAGACCTGGAGAAAGAAGGGGCCATTCTGTCCGAGCTCCTGCAAGGGTCATCCACACCCCATGTTAGTATCACACCCTTACCTGTCAGAAGCCTTTTTTCCTTAGAACCTGCCCTGTGAAGGTAGAAACTGCAGCCAAAGGAGTAAGTGAAGCCCACCTACCACCCCAAGCCCTAATCCAGAAGGGATGGATTAGGAATCAGTGGCCAGACTTCTGGGCTGGCTACATGCTCTTCAGGGTTCCAGGCTGCCCATGGGCTATATCCACAAGTTGCCTCAGCCCACCAGTGGCAAATGGCTGCTCTAGGTCCAATTCTCAGTGCTATGGATGCAAGGTGATCAGACACGGTTCCTCTGTCCAGGATAAGACAAGTACTAAGCAGAAGCACAGGCATTCCATTTGAAAAATACAAGAGAAGGAGTGATTACTCTTGGAGGGAGGAATCAGGAAGGCTGCATGGAAGAAGTGGCATATGAAGCAGATCCTGAAAGCCAAGAAACAGCTCACAGATGGAGTAGACATGAGGACATTTTAAAACAAGAAAACAACATAATAAAGACTAGAGACCTGCAAGACCATGTTTTTTTTTTGTTTTTTTTTTTTTTTTTGCTTTTTTAAATTTCTCCTCTCTACTCTGGAAAATGAGGAATCATCTAGAATGGTTATAACAAGCTGACATGGAAGGATGGAGTAAGAGATGAAGTTGGAAAGAAAAGTTGGGGCTGAGAGAGGCAGACCATGGAGGGAGGTGGACACCAGCTTGAAGACTGGCCTTTGTTTGGTGGGTATCAGTAATCCACAGGTGGTCTCTCAGAAAGGATGTCCGTGATCCAGCTGTGTGTGGCTGCAGGGTCCAGGAGGAATTAGGGGCAGGGAGAGGATCCAGAAAGAGGCAGCAATGGTCCTGCTAGGAAAAGGGGGCGAGAGGGGTGACCAGAAAGAGGAAGGTCCCATTGGCAAATGCTGGCTACCTGCTAGGTGTGGGCTAGGAGGCTTCAAGGCCATTGTGAGCCTGTGGGTCCAGAAAACCAATAATAACCACAATATATATTTAATTAAGAGATGACCTTGTACAGGATCACCTATGTTTCGATCGAGCACCCTGTGATGTCGGGCTGAAGTTAGCCCCACTTTGAAGATGAAGAAACTGAGCCCAGAGATGTTCAGAGATCGCCCAAAGTCTGCGGCTGAGAGGCAGAGCCAGGACTTGAATCCAAGACTTTGAATACCAATGTCTTTGCCCGTAGAGCAGAAGGGGAGTCGTGTAGAGCTCCATTTTGGACAAGCGGGAGACGAGGGGGTTGAGGATGCAGGATGCCCTTTGGAAGTGCCAAAGGCCTGGATGGGCTTGTCCCAGGGAGGGGGCAAGTGGTCCACTGTGACCTTAGAGAAGAAAGGCTTTACCTGTAGCCATCATCTGGTTGGCTGCCAGAGATGCTGCTTGGGGCAGAGAGGATAGGCACACATCTTGCTGGAGGATACCAGGCTGGAGGCTTTCTGCCCCGGGAGAGGCTCAGGGCCCAGAGACCTCTGCCTCTTCACTTCCCAGGACTCATGGCCTCTCCCACAACAAGCTGGGCCCCACAGGTGCGATGGAGCTTGTCCCAGCTGCTAAGGGAAGAGGCGTTCCCTGCCCCAGACTCTGTGGAGTGTCCCTTGGTCTAGCCACCATCAGCTCTGCCCCTGGCCTCAAGAGGAGGCGCTACCACAGAGATGTTAAAAGGAACATCAGATGCTACTTTGGAGGAAAGAGGCAGTAAACTGGAAGGGTCCGTGGCCTCCGTGTGAGCAGCTATGAGGTACTAGAAGGCAGGACATGCCGGACATACACCATCAGGTCTTCCTCCTGGAGCCACCCTGTCCTCTCACTCCCTTGCGGCTGCTCCCACTCTTGTCATAACCCAGCCAACTTCTCACATCAGTTACCCTGGCAGATTCCTGTTTGGCCACTGAGGAGGCTTGGGTCGTCCCTCCTGGCAGTGGCATGCTTTTTCCTGTGCACCTAGTGCTCTTCACTGTTCCCTCCCATCTCGCTGAGATTACAACTCACACTATCCTGTTTTCCCAATGAGGCCCCTGAAGCTCAGAGCAGTTTGCTTGAAGATATGGTTAGGGAACAGTAGGGTCAGGACTGGAAACCAGCTCTGGAACATCAGAAGGCAACTGCTCCACGGTGGGAAACTGAGGACTCAGCAATGCCTGTGATGCTTGTCCAACAAGAGTGGTGTCAGCTAAGGCTGGAGGACATTCATTAATACTGATATCAACATAACTTAAGTACTGACTCTGTGCCAGGCACTGTGATAAGCACTTTATTTCATTATCTCATTTAATCCTCATAATTACGTAGCATGCTATTACTGCCTCCATTTTTCATAGAAGAAGACTGAGGCCCAAAGAGGTTATGGAATATGGCCAAGGCCACAGAGCTGGTGTGTATTGGAGCCAGAACTTAAACCCAGGGAGCCTGAGTCAGGCAAACCAGAACAATGTTAGAATGTAGACGCGCTCCCTCTCCCTTCCTCTCTTTCTTACTCTTCCCTCGCCACCAAGCAACTCTTGAGCCCTGGCTCTGTGCCACACCCTGTCCTCAGGAGACAGCGGAGTTTCCTGTCCAGGTAAAGGGATACACAGGTCACACAGTCGCTGCTGCAGAGACCCAGAGCGCTGGTGGGGGAAGGTGGGTGCCCAGCGTGGGCTGCAGCCTGGGGCACATCCTCCAGGACCCCACCCTCTGTGAGTGGCCAAAAGCATGGTGGGAACCATGGCAAGGACACGGGTCGAGAGCCACGCTGTCAACGTGGCTTGCGTGGCTGGCCCCATGGCACCAGCTCTAGGGCTCCGAAGGGACCCCCCCAGCCCAGCTGACTCGGCTTCTCGGTGTGAGAGGTCCCTGGCACAGAGGGAAGCTGGCTCTGCACATAGGGGCAAGCGGGCAGGGGGCCGTGGGAGGATGGCAGAGGGGTGGGAGCTTCGGTTGCTGGTTGTCAGCAGGGCACTGCCCACTCATTCCTTCCAGCTCACTTCACAGCCTCGCTTCCTCCCACCCCTCCAGCCTTGGCCACCTGTCTGTGTGTGGTAGGTATGCCCCTCAGCACACTGTGGGAATGACTCTAGGGGGCGAGTGTGTGGCTAGTGGGCTGGAGATGGGCAAGCCTGGCGAACCCAGAGCTACGTCCCTTGGCAGACTGCCTCCTCAGCCTTGTGGAGACCCTGGAAAGCCTCCTGGAGCCTGGGCAGAGGCTCCAGCAGTGCCTGTCTACTACTTTAAACTCCAGGTGGGGAGGAAGTACAAGCCACAGAAAGATGCCCAGCAGGCATAGGGGGTATAAGTGGGTGCCAGCTCCGCACATAGTTATGTGATCTGTCACTGGGTGACCTGGCACACCGTGACAGGCTAGCAGGGAGAGCGGGGCAGGTCCCAATCTCCCAGGGCAGCATGCATTGCACCATTGGCTGTGTACTCCTCAGACCTGTTTGTGTGTGAGCACAGAGGGGTTTCCATGCCAGGGTTCCAGCTCCAGGGCACCCATAGCCCAAGAACTTTGACATTGCATGTCCTTTTCATTGTCCTTTAGGCTTAGAACCTCAGTGTGCATCCTTCTTGATGAAGAATTTACTTTCCTCCCTGGTGCTCAGGAGTCCAGACAATGAGGCCACATCCACATCCGGTGGGGCCTTCCTGATGAGCCACTGCTGGTGTGGGTTCTGATTGGTGGGTCGCTGTACAGTTCTGGATCCACCATATCGCCCTGGCCAGCACTCAGAGGTATTGATATGTCATCCAACACCACAGGCCCTGATACCTCCTGAGCCTTAGAGCTCCAGCCAAGCTGGACCTCTGGTTCCAGATTCATTCATCTGTTAGACAGTGTGTCCTTCCTGACAGGCAATATCTCTGTTGCTCATTAAAACAGAGCAAAAGATGCTGCCACATCCCTGAAACTGATTGCCCCCCAAAACCACCACCCACCACACAGCTATCTCCAGAGACGGAGTCAAATCAGACTTCCCCCCACCCCGGACATCTTCCCACTCTCTTCTCCTGCATTCTGTGGAGGGTGGCGAGTCCCTAGAGAGTTAGGAATTGGCCTTGACTCTCATTCCCCTCCAGGCTCTGTGCCCATCCCCCCCGACAGGTGGACACTTAAGCAGTGAGATCGTGTTTCTGTGGAATGGCAGACTCAAAGATTCCGCCAAAAAATAAATAAGCAAATAAACGCATGGAGAAGAAACTCTATTTTATGATTCAAAGGAGACTCGGGTTGGGCCAGTTTCACTGAGGTTCATTCTAGCAGCTCTGTGGTGAGGCTGATGTTCCTCAGAGCTTTTGCCCACCTTAAAGTGTCCTGTGATGTAATGAGTCTCTTTTCTGGTCCTGGGAAGGTCTGAAATCTCCCAGCCCTTCTTCATTCCTCCACAACCCTGGTTTTATTTGTCGAGTGCCACCATGAGCAGCAGACACCAAGCTCTAAGGATATGAGGGTCACCTTCACAGACAGGTCTTGCCAGCTTAGTGCTTCCAGTCTAGTGGGAGAGACAGACCGAATAAGCACATAAAGAAATAAATAATAAACAATGAATGAATTGTTATGAAGAAGGTAAATCAAGGGGATTTCTAAAGGTTTTTGTTTGTTTTTTGTTTTGTTTTGTTTTGCCCGTAGCTTTATTGAGGTACAACTGATGGATGAAAATTACATATATTTAAGGTTCATATCTTGGTCAAGAGGATATTTTCAGTAGGCCTGCTGGGGGCAGTGGGGTCTGTGTTTGACGGGGGTCAGGGAAGGCCCCCCTGAGGAGGTGACATTCGAACTGACAAAGGGAGCCAACCACGCAGAGTTGACAACAAATGCTTCAGAACCTGGAAAGTGCTGCAACTGAACCTGTCATAGAACAAATCACTAGAAAAGTGTCCACGAAATAAGTTAATTAAATCAGAGGGTGGGGAAGGAACACTCTGGTCAGCAGGAGCAGCATGCAGAAAAATCCTGAGGCACAAATTAGCTCATGTATCTGAAGAAGAGAAAGAAGGTCAGAGTGGCTGGTGAAACTAATGAGAAGCAGAGAACAGAGAAAGCACACTCAGAGAAGCCATGGGGCCAGCCCTGTGGTGCCTTGTGGGACTCTGACCTACAGCGTTTGTCAATTTCACCCTCAGTGAAGCAGAAAGCTGTGGAAGGTTTTAGGTGGGGAGCCACATGCTCTGGGTTACATTTTATGTTCCTCTTAGCACTGGTAGAGAATGGATTACAGAGGCAGAGGGAGAGGAGCCAACAGGTGTCTTGGACATTTGTGGGTGCCTAGATGAGGGACGATGGTGACAGAGGAGATGAGGAAGTGGACAGACTTGGGATGTGTCTTAAAGGTGACACTGGCAGGTCTTGCTGATGGGCTGACTGTGGGGTGAGAGATAGAGGGAAGCCAAGCGGGACTCCGGGCCTTTGACTTGAGCCATTGGTGGGGCTAGGCTGTGAAGGAGAGAGCTGGAGGATGCTCCAGTCTGGTGCTGGTGGGGAGGGAACAGATCTCCCGGGAGCAGAGGCTGGAGGGACAGCCAGTGGCATTGAAAGAGCCTGGTGACTCAGGGTTCCTATAAGTTACATGCTCCTGGCCGTGGAGCCTGTTTGCTGGAGTGAGCAGTGAGTTAGTTGAATGGCTTACTTCTACTTCCAGTCCATCAGCTCATGCCAGGCTTAGGAGTCAGAGGGGCTGGACAGGGAGGGAAAGACAGAGGGACTGGGTGGGAGGGAGGGACTTCGGTCTGTTTGCACGACTGTGGGAGAGGCTGCAGTCAGAAGATGTCCTGAGTTCCCCTTCCCACCTCTGCAACTCCTGGTACATTTACTTGTTCACTAAGTCCTGAAATACTAGGACGGTGGGGCCCCCTTTGAAACTTGAGTGAGGTAAGTTTAGGACAAATTAAAGGAAGTCCTGCTTCTCTGAGTGACTCAGGACCTCAGGGGACTCGTTACTCTGAGAGGTGGTCCAGGCTGGGAATGTCATGGGATTCCTAAGGGATCTAAGTTAAAGAACAAAATGAGGGGCCCTAAATGGTCCCTGAGAGGAAACCTGGGATCTGCGTGACCTTTAAGTTGACGTCAGGGAAGAAAACCAGTCTCTTGAGGATTCTGCTGGCAACAGAGTTGGGAACCATCCTGATCCAGCCCAAGCGCTCCCCTGCCCGTGGCTTTCAGAATCCCGGGCGCCAGAACTGGAAGGGGCCCCAGGCTCTGCCCCCTTCTGTCCTCTTCCTCTACTTGGGAGGACACGCCTCTGCCCGAAACCCCGCAGTGGCGCCAGTGCCTTCATAACATCTCTAGCCTGGCCCCATTTAGCCCCATCCCTCCCTACTGCCGGGCCCCACCTCACTGGCCTCCATGCAGCCCAGCCATCGAGGGGCTTAGGAGCAGGGCTCTCTAGCCACTGGGCCTTTGCCCTTACTCTTCCCTCCTCCGGGAACACCCTTTCTCCGCCTTTGCCTGTTAATGCTCAGTTCCTCTTCCCATTTGGCTTTAGAATAGTCATCTCTGATGTCCAGCCCCTCCCCAGCTTTGGGTCACCTGCCACTGCTGAAAGCGTCCTTAGAGCTAGCCTGGCCTCCTTGGAGCATAACCCTATCTTGCCCAAAGAATGGAATTGCCTGGCACAAAATCACAGCAGCATCATTGCATTCATTCATTCATTGGTTCATTCATCCATTCATTCGTGCGTGCATGCATTCAACACATATTATTAGCACCCGCTCTATGCCAGGCCTTTGCTGGGTGCTGGGGACCCAAGGGAGAGCAAGACATGGCCCTTGCCCTCATGGAGCTTTGGTGAGAAAGGCAGCCCCACTGATCGCCCCAGCAAATGTGAAATTGCACCGGAAGGAAGTGCAGGGTTTCCTGAGGAACTAGAGAAAATCCTCATTCAGGGAGGTCCGGGAAGGCTTCCCTGAGGAAGTGTCTTTGAACAGGGATCTGGCAGGGGAGTAGGAATTGACCAGGCAAGGAGGGGGAGGGAGCGTTCCACGCCGAGGGAACAGCATTTTGTTCCAGGCTGAGGTGGGAAGGAGAGTGGCAAGAATGAGAAATGGAAGGAAAAGTAGACTGGCTGAGCAGGGTGCATGGGGCAGAGAGGGGTGAGATGAGATTTAGCTGGAACCAGCAAGGCTTTATGGATCATGTTATGGTTTGGGTCTTTATCCTAAGAGCAATGGAGAGCCACTGAAGAGTATTGAATAGGGTCATGACGTGACCAGATTGGTATCATAAAAATACAGGTTGGCTTCTGTACAGAGTGGGGAGCAGAAGGCAGGTATCCTGACACTCAGCCCTTATATGAAGTCTGTGTTCTGTAACCCTGCCCCCTGCCCAGGTCGCTGCTTCTTCAAGGATCTCCTCCACCCCGAGCATTGATCTGATCATGCATATTCCAGCTCTAACATTATCCCCACCTGAAGGCAAGGGCCAGACCTGAGTGCTGGCTTTCCTGGGAACTTGATCCGGCCCTGCTTCATGAGGCCATAGTCTATGCCACATCCTCGTCTTCAGTAGCCAGGACAGGCTACTGAGGAACTAGAGAAAATCCTCACTGCTCTGCTGTGCAGCCAGGGGCAGTTTCAACACCAGCACCTACTTGAGTCCAGCTCCCTGCCAAGCCTGCTGGGTCCCGTTGCATGAGGGTTTCAGGCAGGGCCCCACAATGACCCGACAGCAGCATTTTCACCAGAGTAGTGGCCTTTCCAAGCCTCAGGTCGGCACTCGTGGACATTGGTGCAAGGTTAAATGCTCCCAGTTGCCTGGGCTGCAGAAACGCAGCGAGAGTAAACTGTTTATGTTCTCCAGCTGTTGAGCCTGTGGCAAAGCCCTGTGAAAAGAAATCGTGGCTCTTAGGATGTCAGTGATGGAGGATGTGGGTCATCTCCTCCAACGCCCACTGTCACAGCAAGAGAGGGGGCCCAGGGAGGTCCAGAGTCCCACCATGTCATGCTGCTCACGTGGTCAGAAGATTCAGCTTGTGCTTGGAGGCTGCCAGCCTGCTCTGTAGCTGGTATGATGATTTAAACTCCGCGCCCTTCACCCACAATCTGGGGGTGAGAAAAGGAGATGAAGTGGAAGGGTGGGAGTGCAAAAGCTGGCTTCCAGAGCCAGACAGCCTGGATTTAAGTCCTGCCTTTGTCTCATCAGCGTGAGCTCTTGGGCAAATTTCTTAACTCTAAAATCTTTCTCATCCACTCTGCAGCATCCATTCTGACTGCCACTATGATTCTTTTCATTTAAATAAATTAAAACTCATTTAAGATTCAGTTCCTCACTGGTACCAATCCCATCTTGTGTGTCCCTCTGACTGATGGCTAGTCTATTGGGCAGAACACACATAGAACATTGCCATCATGGCAGAATGTTCTACTGGACAGTTTGACCCATCCAATGGGAATAATGAGACTTGCTTTGTGGACTGTTCTGTGGACTGGTTGGGGATTCGATGGCACAATGAGCATAAAGTCACCTGGCACAACACCTGGCACTACTAAAGGCTTGAATAACATTCCCTGTGGGGTGATGGTGATGGGGTTGATAAAGTCCCTTTGCTGCTGTGTATATTTTCAGTGTTCTACCGTGCCTACCAGGGGAGGTGCCACAGCCCAATGAAAGGGTACTAGAATTAGGCATGTGTACGCCTGAATTTATGTATCTGTAAGAAGGTGTCATCTGCTCTGGCCCTAGTGCCGGGCTTGTGATATGCGACAAACTCAAGCAAGACCTGGTCTTCATCCCAGGAGAGATGCCCACAAAATAAGTATAAAATGTAAAAAACACCTGAGCAGATTCAGAAGTAAAAGGAAATAAATAGCAAGCTCTGAGGGCTTCCCAGAGAGGTGGCATTTGCTCTAGGTCTGGAAGGAGGTGTAGGATTTGAGTTGGAGAGGACAAGAGGGCATCTCAAGCAAGGGAACCGGGGTCTGAAAAGCTCTCTGTGCTGTGGAAGTGGTGGACAGTATGACTGGTGCGGGGGAACGGGCCACTGGCCCTGTGCTGGACAAACGCCAGACACCAAGTGCTTGTGGAATCAGTGAGCAGAGCGAAGCCTGAGACTGTGATCTGGGCAAGCTGTCCTACCTCCCTGTGCCTCCCGCCTGCCCTGACTACACCTCCTTCTCCTCAGCCCCTGCAAGTCTGTGAAGATATGGGAGAGGGGTGAGAGCCTGCTTCCATCACAAACATCAGGTGGTCTAACTTTGCCTCGGTTCCCCACCTGTAAAATAGGACAACAGTGCCCACTTCTTCCTTGGGTCATTGTGAAGATTTAAAGAGTTATTACAGGTGGTGTGTGTAGACCAGTAGCACACATGGAAGCATCAGCTGGCAATGTTGGCATGACAATGGCAGATATCATTGTTTTTGTCATGGGGAAGGAAAGTGTTGTCTGACCTGCTTGAGCAGGACTTAAAGGCTCTTAAAGTCATGGGGGCCAACCCTACCTCACTGCCTTAAAAAAGGATGTTTGAAACCATGAAGTGCATATGCTGGGTAAATGCAAACAGAAGAGAGTGGTGCCCCGGACTGTCAGTTACAGCAGCAGGATAGCAGATAGGGTTGCACCTCCACTCCTGAGTTGATTCACTGTCTGCAGGGTTTCGTTCTAGAGAGCCTGGACTCTGTTTGAGACTCCCAAAGGAGGTGGATTTTCCTATGAGTTTTGAGGGATGAGTAGGAGCTTGCTGAAAAGGCCTGTGAGAGAGCCATACTATGTTAGATTCTTATACCTACGGTATAGTTATATCATTGTTATATGATTCTCTGCCCCTTGGTTTCCTTATCGACAAAATGAAACATTTTGTTGGATGGCGCCCAAGATCCTTTTTAGAAGTAGCATCCTCTGGTTCACTTAGGATTTCTCCAGAGGTTTCTCCTGGAGGGTGCCCCCCTGGGAAGATCACAGACTTACTCCAGCCTCCTATACTTTCTGCATCTGGTGGTATCAGGTATGCAGGCATCCTGGGAGGATGGAGAAGTCATGGAAGCAGCAATCTGGGCCTGACTTGGGAAGGCTGTGGCAGAGGCAGAAGGTCCAGTAGCCCAGGCTGTGGGGTCTTTGAAGCCTGGGAACCACCAAGCACCTTTAGTCTCGAGCTCCTCACATCCTCCCAACACTTGGAGCCCAGGACAACACCCTCGATTTCCACACTCCGGGCCCACTGAGTCTCAGAGGACCTGTGTGATATGGGTGTAGACTCTCCTTCCGGGGCCCTGAAGCAGTCTGATCCATCTCATGGCCAAGCACCTTCCAACTCACTCTTCAGGTCTTAGATGCCACCTCCCATCTGAGGGAGCTGTCTCCAACCCTACCCAGATTCGGTTAGGTCCCCTGAGCTCTAGGCCTAGCACAGGGTCTGGAACATAGCAGGTCTTTCATGCAAGATGAGTGACTCAGTGGAGGCGACAAAGGACCTTCATTTTTGGCACATGTCCTGCTCAGTTCCAAGGAGGCTGATGCTTGAATAAGAATAAGAACATGCCTCTCTCCCAAGACCCTGAGAGGCCACATGTGCTCTGTGAAGGTGGAGTAACAGAGAAGTGGACTGGCAGTCCCTCACAGGGAGTGATGGAACTGAGCTGGTAGGGGAGAGAAACCAGGTCTCCTTGAGTAAGTCCCTCCACCTCTGTGGGACTCAGTTTCCCCAGCACCTGGTCTGGGGTACCTCTGAGGCTTCTTCTTGGGCTGAACTTCCCTGAGTCTAATCCAGGGTCAGGGCTTTGGGTGGCCCTTTGACTACTAGGATGTGCCCTGCAGGGTCCTGCTATAAGACACATGCCACAAGACATCTCTCTGCTGACCACCTTCTTTTCTGAAATGTTCCCTCTCCTCCAAGACACTGTCTGCTGGATTTTCTTGTGCCTTCCTTTTCAGTTGTCATTGCTGCCTCCTCATCTCCCACTAGTCCTTTAAGTGTGGGGTTCTCAAACCCACAGGTATACCTTAACCCTCACCCTCGTGATCACATTATTTCAATGACTGTTTCCATGAAGATCAGTGTTTTTCAAATCGCCGGTCACAACTATCAGATCTTGAAATCAATGTAGTGGGTACCAGCATTACTTTTATTTTAATGAAGTGGTATAAAGAAAAATGAAGTAGGAAATGCCAAGTAAAGTGTATGCGACAAGGGAAGGATTTTTCCATGAGCTTTTTGTTTCTGCAAGTGTGTTCTGGCGCGGGATTTTCTTACTAATCGTCACGAATTTGAAATCCACAGACCTAGGCTGTGCCATCTCCCAGCTCTGTGTCAGATCTGTGTGTGTAGCCTCCCACTGCGCAGTTTCACGAAGTGGCCCACAAGGAGCTCCACATTTCTGGGTCCAAAGCAAAGTGCCCCAACTTCCCTTTGAGCCAGGCCATTCCACTGTGTCCCACCTCTCTGCCATTGCTAAGTCTGGAAACCCCAGAATCACCCTCCAAGCATCCTCCTCCTCCCTCACCCCTCAGTCCCCCAAGCACTCTCCTGTGGATTCAGACTCCTCGGCCTCTCCATGTCTGTCCTGCCTAGCCCTACCCTCCTGCCATGAAGACCCCCGCTACCTATGCTCGAGCCACCCCAAAGCCCACTTCACTCCCTCCTCTCCCTTAGCCTGCGGCCCTTCCCCAGCATAAATCAGCTTCTGGTGCCGCCCCTGGGGAGCATTTCTTGCCTCCCATAAGGTCCCTGCACCTCCTCTTGGCACTACCCCACTCCCTACATTTCAGTCTTTCTCCAAATCAATCCCAAAATCACCGTTCAGCTTAAAAACACAGATGCCCAGGCCCTAGGACAGACCTATAGCGTCAGAATCTCCAAGGCTGTGGCCTGGAAATCTGCATTCAGACCAGTCTCCAGGTAATCCTCTTGCCCATGGAGTTTGGAAAACTACTACTGTATATGAGTTTCACTTCAGTGTGTCTTTTTGTTCTTGTCTCTTTCTCTCACTAGACAGGGATCTCCTGGGGGCAGGGGTTGGGGCGGGGATAGGGACAGTGTCTTGCTGTCTGTTTCCCCAAGGCCCAGAGCAAGGCTGGCACGGAGCCGGTGCCCAGGCAGTTCTGAATGAACCATTCCTGGGCATGACACAGTGCTCGTGCCCTCCTCCCTCCAGCCTGGGCCGGAAATAACCTTTGATAAAGGTTTTTGCAAATGGTTTGTGATCACTCTGGGAGGCCGGGCATGTCTCTCTTGGTTCCAGAGGAGCCTAGGGGAAGAGCAGCCCGGCCCTGGGTAACAAGGGGCTGGGGTGGCCCCAGGACAGCAAGCCTGGATAAAGAGGGGTCTGGTCAAACTGGAGGGGGTTGGGAGAGTGTCCTGGTTCTTAATCAACAGGAAGGGCCTTCTTCCTCCAGGATCACTTTTCAGCCCAGCTGCTTGGACATAACCCCAGCTGGGGTTGGCGTGGTGGGGGAGGGGCAGTGACAGACAGGCTGACGACGGCGAAGCCAGCGCAGGGACAGACGGCCAGACCCAAGCGCGCCTTCACGACTCCCGCGCACCCCCAGTGCCCGGGGAAGGCCCTTCCAGGGAGAGAACCCAGCTGGTGAGCACAGGACACCCTCCAGCTCCCCTCCCCCAGCCCTTCCCTCCCCTTCCCCTGCTCCCTCCAGGCTCAGAGACATTCAATCCTTCCTTTGATGGACAGCCAAGAAAAGACTTCTTCCACATCCTAAATTTGTTAGCACCAGCTAATCGTCTTAACCTTCCTCCCTCCTGTGCTCCCCATAGGCACCTCCTTAAAGACACAGGGTGTTTTTTGGATTCCCAACGGGGAGCCCCAGGAGGGACCACATTTCCACAGGGGACTGAAGAAGTTTCCCTGGAAGTCCCTCTTCTGCAGTGGCAGCCTGTGAAGCCAGGTGTGCAGGCATTTGGGGCGGGAGCAGCGGCTGTGGCTCTGCAGCTTGGGACCCCCTGTTTCACCCTCATTCCTTCTAAGTGGGGGGCTTTCCAGCAAGAGCCTCAGCCCTCCTTAGGGCTCACTGCTCCCCCCACCCCCATCCCCCAGGGTGCTGCTGAGAAGCTGAAGCTGGCCAAATCCCAGGTGGAGACAAGTAGAGGAGTTCCCTTGCTCAGACACTCTTTCCTGACTTCCTTGTTCCTTCTCTCTCGTCTTTGTTCCTATTCTTCGTCTTTTGTTTCTGGCCTCTTCCTCCTCGTCCTAGGTCCTAGCTACCATCTGCTGAATGCTTTGCAGTGTGCCAGGCACCAGAACCCTAAGAGGTAGGGATTCTTATCACCATTCCACAGATGAGAAAACTGAGGCTCAGAGGTATGAAATAATATGTGTATACATGGTCTTCCCACGTGAGTCAGGGCTGGGGCTTGGCCCACTGTCTAAACTTGTTGCTGTTGACCACCAAATCATTCTTCCTCCAAAACACACATTTCTGATCTGCTCATACATGCACAAATGTTCCACCAAAGTGACTTACTGTGATCTGTTAAATGAGGTCATCCCTGTAAACATCTCACGCAGGACCAGGCACCTAGTAGGCCCTCAACAAATGAGTGCCCCTTCCTCTCTCCCACCCCTTCATCTTTCTCCCTCCTCTGTCACCTCTCTCCTCCTGCCCATCCTCCTTCCCTCCAGGCTTATGTCCCAGGTGAAAAGAGCCAGGACAGAAGAGAATGTGGCTATGGCCTCCAGACCTGCTCCTGGCCTTAAGCCTCCTAATAAATAACAGGGTTTGTATATAACCCTCTAGTTCTGCAGCATCTCAGCTTGGGAGGACTGTCATTTGCTGGCTGAGGGATTAGGAGCCCTGGGAGGGAGGGACAGGACCTCCCTCCAAAGCAGCAGGGGAGGGGCTCTTAGTCATTCTCCTTCTCCTCCCCATCTGTGACCCATAAAAGCATGGCAGGCCCCACAAAAACAGCCAAGAGAACCTAAAGATAGCTCAGTAGGCTCTTGCCATCTTGGTCTTCAATGTGTGTGGGACTGGTCTACTGGGAGGGAGGGTGGGGTCCTTTTTCCTGCAAAGGGTTAGACCTTGACCCAAGAAAATGGCAGACCTTTTTGAGACCCAGCGTGCCTGGAACACAGGCAGGAAACACAGCCCTTCTCGCCCTCTGGTTCCACCACAGCCCTTCTTGCCCTCTGGTTCCACCTCCTTCCTCTTCCCAGCTTGCCTAGGTCTAGCCAGATGGAGCCTCCGGTCATTTGCTCAAGTCCTCTGAGTCATAGAGATGGGGAAGCTGCTGGGAGGGGCTCTGGGGTAGGGGGCAGGACAAACGCTGAGGTTGTTAAGAAGGTGATCAGATGGTGCGTCTGATCAGAGTGTCACAAAGCAGTACCGCAGAGACTGCTGACGAAGTGTGAGCAAACTGTGGGCCTGAAATGAATTAAAATCACCCTGTGGCAAACATCCTGCACCCACATGGCAGCTTAGTCATAAGAAGCAAAGCTGCCATGTACCGAGGGCTTACTAAGTGCAAGAACTTACGTGTGTATAGATGGCCCCAACAACCTTGCCAGCTGACACTGTTAGCTCCACTTTAAAAAGAAGGAGACTGGGCCACAGAGAAATTGAAAGACACTTGTCAGAGGCTCCCAGGCTATTGAGTGTTGCTGGGGTCTAAGCCTAGGTCTGTTTGACTCCAAAGTTCACCCCGAGGATACCCCTGAAAAAGCCTCCAATGCAGCATTTGGAGGACCGCTCAGAGTGAAAACGAACGGCCAGCAGGTGTGAACTGATGTGCTGTCCTCTCAGCTGTTGTCTGTCTCACCTGTGTTCCCAACCCTTGACTTCTGCGTTGTCTTTCTGGAGGCAATGGACAAAGGTGTTTCATTGGACCAGAAAGGGATGCCCCTTCCCTTATGAAAACAAAGCGAAGCATTTTCCCCGGGAGAAACTACTGACTTGGGGTGGGAGGGTGGAGCGTGGGCAGCTTTAGGACATAGGACATCACTTGTCCAAGAGTCGCCTCTACAGCTCACCTTGTGGGTCAGGTCTTATGTAGAGTAGGAATTGTACAGTCAAAGGTTGCAACCTCCATTTTGCTCCTGTGATGCTGTCTCCACAGGGTCCCTTGCTGCTACCTCTGTACCTAGACACCCTGGGTACCATGTGCCTGGCCCTTGTGGGCAGTTCAGCTCCACCTTCACCCCCAAACTCAGACAGACCAGAATTGTCTTAGCAATTTTACCAAACCCAAAATGAAATATTTAAGCCATTTTGAAAATGTCTTGGAAATTAAAGTCACAGTGCTTACAGAGCATAGATGTCTGACCCTAAACCAATGGAAGGTCACTTCCAGGTCTCAGCTCTTGTCCCATCAGAGACAGATAGGGCTGCCCTCCCCTTAAATCTCTTTCCCGCTCCCTCCAGGAAGGGCTGGGGGCTGACGAAGATGCCTGTAACCTAGCCTGGTATGAGGGCATCGGATGAGGGACCTTGGACAGCAGTTTCACCCTGGTCATTTCCCACTGGCCCATCATGGAGACCCAGAGTCACAACCTGTTCAGAAGCCCTTCTGCCCTGTCTTTGGGGAGATTGTGGTACTATCCCCTCAGGATGGTAGATTTTTCATTTTAAAAATTTTTTTTAATAAAAGAAGGGATATTGTCTCCCTTTTTTCCCCATCTCCTTTTGATCTTGGCCCCAGCCACAGTCCACAGGACTTTCTGATCCTGGTAGCATGCAGGGCCAACAGTATATAGTCTTCCGTTGTGTTCAGGGTCTGGCTTCCAGGATGATGTCTCCTGCTGTCTTTCCAGGCTGCCTCAGCCTGTTCCCAGGACAGATCTCGGCTGTGTGATTCCCTCAGTGACTTTTTCATGGGTGTTTTTTTTCTATCCATTGAATTCAATGTCCCTGGCCTCTTTCCAGGCCTCCTTGCCTAGTGTGGGCTGCCTAGGTGATTCCGGCTTCCCCGAATTGTCCCTTCTCAGTGCTTCCTGGGAGAAGGATTGCCCCACAGCCAGCTCCTGAGTGAGGGCAGAGGTCAGGCAAGTGGGTTGGGTTGGCCGTCTTGGGCTTCACTTAATGATTTATTAGTCACCATCCCCATTAGGGGCTGTTAGCACATCAAAGCAGTGTCTGTAGAACCTGGAGACGTGGTGATATGACAGACATTAGTCGGTGGCTGTGGTAGGGCCATAAAGCTCCCACTGGGCAAGCTGGGGTGGAGGGAGGAATGGGTCACTTTTGTGCTTGACTGCAGCAAAGGCGGATGAGATCTAAGTGTCTGTGTTCCTAAAATGAACTTGCACCTTAACTCGTTAAATCCCTGAATTTGGAATGCTGAAGGAGTTGGCTGCACAGCACAGTATGGTACAGGCCACAAAGTGCCAGTTCTGGAATCAACAAGATCTGGGTTCAAATCCCCATTCCAGCGCCTAGAAGTTGTGGGAAATCAGGCTCTCTTAAAGTCTGGGCTTTGTCTCCGGTAGGATGAGGATAACAATCCCTCTCTTAAGAGGCTTTGTGAGAGGATCTGGGGCCACAGGTGTAAACTGCCTGGCACAGGGGTGACACTCAGGAAATATGGTTTCTTACCCATGGGATGCGTCTAAGGTGGGGACTTTCCAGGGACCCCCTCCCTCTGGAGGAAGCTGCCTGCTTAGGGGGTCCCTGTTAGTACGGTTGGGGCAGTGTTCTCATCTTCATGGTGACTCTTCTAGTCTCAACTTCTCCCCTATCTCCTACTGATGGACAGAAGGACAGGCTGTTCTCCTTATGGTGCTGAGAGGGCTAAGGCAGACTGGGTTCCCTGGGAGGCTGACTGTGAAATGAAGGTCTGCACCCTTGGAGGGAAGAAAAGGGGAGGAAGGGGTAGGAAGCAGAGGGGAG